>NC_073692.1:61823914-61938316 GCF_029784155.1 Uranotaenia lowii
AATATCTCGTACCGGCTTTAAACAGCAGAAGGAAAAAAACATCCGCCAAAATTTCCCTTTTCAAATTTTCAAAATGGGTGCCATGACTTTTGGTTGGTGGGAATAAAAACAAAAGTTATATGGGAGCCCCCTCTCCCTTAAGTCGGAGCGGTTTGTAATTATTATAGAAACCATCTTCGGCCAAAAAACCCTCAGATGCCAAGTTTCACGATGATCGGTTCAGTAGTTTCCGAGTCTATAGGGAACAGACAGACAGACAAGCATTCATTTTTATATATAGATATTGATTATTATTAGAGCTTAGATTTGAGGTTTCAATGATAAAAATCATAAACTTTATATTTTCCTATTTTTCTTAAAAGTGGCATTTTACCTGCCTGATAAGCACGGAGGATAAGGTAAAGTTATTCCAACAATATTCCACATATATTAAACTATATTTCTGATCAATTCTCGACCAACTATAAATCTAAAGATTTCGTTCGGGATCGCCCCTGAGGGCATGGATCGACAGCATCAGACCTTTCTTCAATGAAATGAATACCGTACACATTCTTTCAAACAACATTACAAACGATTTAGTGGACTGTATTTTTACAACTTAGAACTACAATACAATTATTCCGACACAAACTCTGGCCTCTCTAGGCCTCTGACTATGGCCATGCTGGCCCCTGACTAGGCCGCTCGGGCCTCTGACTATGGCTCGCAGGCCTTCGACTTAGTTACCGTCTCTGATGCTAGTTGGTTGGAAAAGAGACCGAGTCAAGGATCGACGGTGGCTCGATCCTTCGGAAAAAGCCTATTCGTGTCCGAGGAAAACCGATGATTTTGGTGCGCATTACCGCCGTTCATGCGCGCAGCATCGCCATGTTGCTAGTGGGCCTTTTCTGGTGTTAGGGTGATTCAACGGAGCTCCTTCGTTCCAGAACAGATTTCAACGATAAATATAAAAGATTAGCTGATTGATTTTATGCATACAACTACATACATATACTAGATTCAACTATAATGGTATGATTCATGTTGTGCATTCAACAATAAATATAGTAAACTCAACGATACTTGTATAGTTAATTCAACCGTGAGTATAGTAGATTCAACTATTTTGATATAAATAATTAAACTGTCAAAATAGTAGATTCAACTTTAATTATATGGTTAATTTTTTTATAGTTTTCTTTGAATATATTCAAATAAATTAAAATGTCCTGATTGGTTTCGCTACCATTATCAAAGAAGTTCATCTTTTTGAGTTCTGTTTCTTTGTTAATTAAATTTCAATTAATTAATCATTTAAAAATTACTTACAAATAAACATATACACAAAAATAACATAATTTTAAGGCTCGTTTATCCAGCCGCCCCAACGTTATAGAAATGGCTATTTCAATCACGATAGTGGATTCACAAATTAAAAAAAACCATTTAATGAAACGCAACATCCCGTAATCAAAGCGTATTTCCCTTAAACTGGACTGATAAGGTAGGTTGATTTATCAGCCGTTTTGTCATATGTGTGTGTGTGCATTAGACTGAGTCGGTTTGGGGTTATTTCTGCATTTCCAAACCCTTGGGTCTAAAAAGCTTCGTTATGGTTTAAAACTCATCCATTATTTTTTGCAGAATCTTTAGGAAACGTTTACATGAGTAAATTTGAACTTTTAAATTCAATTAACATTGAACTGGGGTTTCAATGTTAATTGAATTTATTGTTTCAATGTCTTTTGTCATTGAAAAACATGACAAAAGACATTTGTTGAAAAACATTCAATTGTCATCACCCAGCAGTGATGTCAATTGAATTTATTGTTTTTCAATGCCAAAAGACATACACCGGTTGAACTCCTAATAACTTTTTTTTAGATAGTTAGATACGAAGTTACGGTCTTCAACAAAGCTTTCCACCGGAAAATTATTTTTAACTAATTTATGAATAAGCACAAAAACTATTAGTAGGCTCGGTTCCACAGACAGAAGAAACAAAAGTGATACTAATTTTTCTGTACAAAATATTAAATTTTCCTATACAATCCTACAAATTTACTCAAGTAAACGTTACTCAGAAATTCTACAAAAAATCATGGGTGAGGTTTGAATCAAAACAAAGCTTTTAGGACCCCAGGGTTTTCTAAAATGATCCCAAATCGACTCAATCTCATGTGCATATTTACAAATATGCGCATTTACGAAAACTTCCTTCTACTTTTTGATACTTGATATTCTTTTTTTTATTGTGTACTAGCACCCAATCCAGCAGTCGACCGATAGAGCAGATAGAGCTCGACATGTACGCATACTTGAACCTGTTTCGTCACGATATGAGGATCTTCGGAAGTTGTTTGCCGGCTTATTATTGGTTCTTTTGACCTTTTCGTTTGACTTCGGGACCAACAGATGTGTTGGCTGAATTCGGAATGATCAATGTCCGAGCATCCTTGACTGCATTCTACTAGGAAAGTCTGGCTAGAGTTCGGAATAAATTGCTGCAAAGAGCTTTATTCCATAATTTTCTTCCAGGATAGAAAACAAAACATGGAATGAGTAACTCATAAAATATTTTATTTTATTTCCGAATTTTCTGTTTTTTTTTTACAATGATAAACTTATTTACACAGATAAAGTTTGTTTTCCAATCTACATCAAAACATGAAAAATTACAGAATCCTTTTTCCTTACATTATCGAGCATTGTTCATTGTTTTTATCTGTCCCTTCGGCAGTAGACCCTTGACCACTGACGCCAACCCGTGCACCGCCTTCCTCCAAGAAGTACTTATCCTGGGGTCCGACCGAGCGACTAGTCGATCTGGCTCGAATACGCTGACAGTGAGCGATCTCCTCACCATCCGCATTAATCAGTACCGTTACGTTTTCTCCCAAACCACCCCAGGAAGGTGCCTTCATCACTAGATTTGAGGGAGGATCGGCTTTCTGCTGGGACGCTGATCCGTAAATAGTAACCGTTCCTTCGCCCTCGATTTTGGACGATTTTGAGAATTTAAACGTTATATCGTTGCCATCGCTTCGTCGAACCAGTTTGTATCCTTCAAGTTTGTAGGGCTGTTTGGATTTGTTGTGAATTCGGATAAACTTTCCCTCGGAGTCACACTCGGCAATTTCCAGGTCACCCTTGGCAGTCGAGCTGATGGAGAAATCTACCGAATCATCGAGGGCGTTGCGTCTACGCTTGAGCGAAGGTGTTCGAAATGGAGGCCGAGATGTGCTCAGCGAAGCTCCAAGAGCCGTAGTACTGGACACGTTTGGGGTGATGTTTAGCCGCGTTTCTTCCGACGATAGCAGCTTGTCATAGGCCCCGATTTCCATGTCCAGAGATGTTTTGATATCCATCAGATCTTGATACTCTTTGAGCTGAACAGACATTTCATCCCGCATACGGCCAAGTTCTTTCTCCAACTTCTGGCGCTCATCTTCGTGCTGAGCTCGTTCTTCATTCAACCGACTTTCCAAATTCTGAATTCGAGCATCGTATAAATCGGAGATTTCATCACGATTCATACGAATCTGTTGATCGTACTGATCCCTCAAATCCTGTAAAGTTTGCTGTAGCTTAGTTTCGTACTGTTCCATCAGCAGCCCATCGATCTCGCTTATCTCATTCTGGCGACGCATCTTGCTTTCCGACAGCTCCTGGTTGTGAACCTGCTCCTTGAACGTCAACTCTTCGCGCAAACTTTGGATATTGTTTTCCAAATCCACCCGAATCAACGTCTCGTGTTCCAAATCTTTTCGCATGGTTTCGAAAGTTTTCTTCATTTTGACATTGTCCTTCTCAAGGTCCTTCAGCTCGTCTTGGAGCTTCTTTCGCTCCGAGGATACATTATTGTAGCTGGAACTCAGCTCGATGATTCTGGCCTCGCTGATTCGCGCCTCCCGTTCGAGCTCGGCCAGTTCTTTGATTTTTTTGTTCAGCTTGACCCGCAGCAGCTCGGTTTCCTCCATGTACCGTTTGGCGTCGATTTCGGCCTGAAAATTTAAATTGATTATAACATTACAATTCGGAATCAATTATTATTAGTATTAGTTAATGAGGTGAATATGAATTGAATAAATTTGTTCAGTAAAATTTTGTTTTTTTGAATTGTTTGTCAATTTTTCAATATGTATTTCGCATACAAGCATACCACTATTGCCTAATTTCACACAAAAGCTGATTTGAAAACATTCCAAAATGTAAAGTGACTTAAAAATATTATAAACACTCATTCTAGATCTTCATAACACGTGCAGTGCGTTTTAAATATACAATTCGTACAACGAAATTTGAAGCTTTTTGAAAAGGTTAAAATGAGGTAGAATCTAACAAGAGGAAACTCGAAACACCGATAATGATAGAACATTGATACAATAGCTTCCAGACAAGATTTGAGCCCGTAGCTTCTGATCAAGATTCAAATGGTCACATGCATTCTACAAAAAAAATCTTAGCACCCTTTTTAAAGGGTGAATCTAGATAGATCGATAACAAGTATCCCGGATATTTCACATTTTTTTCTCACAATGTATCTATAAGTTGATGCCAGGATTTTATCCCATGTTTGGTTAGAATTCTATGAAACTATTTTCATGGTTTTAAAACCACAAAAACATAAGCGAGGAGATTGAAAAAAAGTTTCTAATGCAGGGATGAACCAGCCCAAAATAATTAAAAAAGGCGTTTTTCTATAGAATATATAGAATTACCTATAAAACGTTGACAATTGAGTTTACAAAGAGATTTATGAAAATTTATATTCATTAATCTTTTAATATTCTCTCCATGGCTAAGATGTAGTTAAGATTCTCAAAATATGTCATCCATAGCTATTCGTGGAGTAACAGAGCTGAATTTGGAACAAGAATTACGATGTTGGTCCAAAAACTTTCCCGCTTCATCTCATTTACAGCACACTCTAAATTTGAAGCTGATTCGATCCGCGTTTAAGCTGTTTTTGAAATTCAACTTGATTTTTCCAATTGTGAAATTTAGTGTACCAAGGCTGCTGAATTAGAATTCTGCTTTAGTCAAAATCGAGGACCAGTGTTTTTCATCAAAATTGGAATGCAGAAATTGTTTAATAGTTAAATAACATTTAGCAGTACGAACAAGAAAGCCAAATCTGTAAAAAAAAATATGAACTTTCAGTTAATTTGATAACTTGGATCAAAATTCAATATGGTATATTCGAGAAGTCTTTTTGATATTTACTCAATTAAAGAATCAGAATCAGTATTCAGATTTGGGAAACTCTAATAAAACTTTTTCCTCATCCCAGAATTAATCTCCAAATCAAATTTGCATTATCTTACGACCCTCCGAAGTGATAACGGTTATATTAAAACTGCTTCCAAAGCTCCTGGAATCGATCGCTTCCCGGTATCAACGTTACAAAAACACCATTTGAAATTAACTCATAAGCTATTTTCATCCTTAAACGATAACAGTTTAGCCAAGTATCCTGAGTCTCTGAAGCAAACTGTTGTTCGTCCGGTGTTTAAATCTGGTGATCCCAAAGATGTCAACAGTCACCGTCCTATTTCTGCCCTTTCTGCTCCCAGCAAAGGTTTCAGTTCTCAGTTACATAAAACTGTAGACGTTTCTCAAGGAAGCAATTTTGGACCATTACTGTTTCTGATTTACTAAAATGATTTACTCTACGTGACACCCCAAGGCTTTTCGCAGATGATACGTTACTCGAATATTCTAAACATGATGTGGAAACTACACTATCGGAAATGAAATACGATCTCAATGTTATAGATAAATATCTTCAAAACAACCTTCTCGCATTGAACGTCGCTAAAACTAAATTTACAATCTTTCGTGGAATTAAAACTTAGCTTCACATTCATCTCCGATTCCCAATAATAACGTTTTAGAAGAAGTTTATCGCTTGCAATTCCTAGGTTTCCTAGGATTCCTTAGGAAATCGGTTATCTTGGAAACCACATATTCTAAACCTTATAAAGAATTGTACTCCTATATGTGGCATCATCCGGTAGTTTTCACATTATTAATTTATCATATTAGCGATATGTTGTTTGATGACAGAGATATGCACGAAAAAAATTGCATGTTTTGGAAGATTGATTTCAAACTTTTGGTCGATACACCAAACTTGGTGGCCGGGTGATCCCAAACGTTTGGACGATAACATAAGGAGTTATTTTATCTATTCTAAATATTACGCAGTTTCTAATAAAAAAAAAATTATCAAATGTGTTTTGAAAAGTATGAAATGAGGATTTGAATTCAATTTGAATTTTGAAACTTGGTCCACCTCACCCTGAGCTCATCGGGTTCAAATTTTATGCTAATTGAGGTCAGTTTGATTTTTGAAAACTAATAAAAAATGGCCAATATGATCAAATTTATGACATTATTCTTATAAAAATACAAGAGAAAAAAATTAAATTGATCTTAAATTTCAAGCTTTCAGTAGCAGCTAAAAATCGTATTTTAATATTGAACAAAAATTATGTGCATTTTTAAAATATTGAAAAATCATTTTAGAACACAAAAACTTAAAATTTTCAAGAAGAAATTTGATTTTTTTATTTGATGTAGCAAATAATTTGAATCAATCCGGGAAAAATCGGGAAGTTTTAAACAGTATTTGGGCTGCCCTTTCTGATTTGACTTAACTCCAATACCCAATTGGTTTTATTGGGAAGGCTGGATAAATCAAGAGTGCTGGAATAAACGATAATCAAAGCAGGGTGAGTGCTCCTACTTTCGACCTACTTTAGTCCTAAAACGCCGAAAATTGTAAATAAATCACTTTGCTAGCATAGGATAAGATATTACTATGCACACAATGAACTCTTATTCTTCGTGAATCAAACCATACCGATTTTTGCCATAAAAAGTCTTTCTGATAAAATTTTCAACGTTTTTAAAAATGTGCCTTCTAATCAGTAGTAATTCAAACAGCTCACATAGTGGGGCGCGGTTTGAGAAATCAGTGTGAATAAGGAAGAATTTCTTTTTTTAACTGTCCAAGCCAAAGTTAAAAGGGAAATTGATTTCACTGTGAAGAATCTGAACCATACTACCTATTTTTCCTTAAAAAAAAATGAAAATCAATAGAAACCCTGGAAAGTTAGTAAAGGATCCAAAAATAGGAGACTTTTGACTTTAATGTTCCATTTTTATACATGACATCACCAATACTTTTTTTCAATACCTACAAATCAAGTAAGGTGCGAATTTTTAATTGGGACACAATTGAGAACCAATATTGAACGTTTCTAACATTTATTGTCAGCTTTACGCAAATAACCCAAAAGTTAGTAAACACAAATAAGTTTCAAATATTGTTCTGCTGAGCTAACGGAGAGTAAAAATGTTTGAAATATTTATAACAGAAATTTAATTGTTTTTAATCATTAAAAATCTGTAATAATTTTTCATGATAAAATTTGATTGAAGAGAACATTTTTTTATAAATTCGTTAATTTATTTTAGGAAAATCATTCTTTTTATAGGAATTTCAATTGTAGGTCTAATGGAAGGAACCAGTTCAGTACAAAAGTATGAACAATAGGTTCAAAGATGGAAATTTCGATTATCCATATCTTTGTAAATCTTTTAATAATGGCGAAACCTATGTTGAACATTTTCATTGAAACTTGCAAATAAGATCATGAACTATAAATAAATTTCATGAAAAATATAAACCTCAGAATTTTTGGCTTCAAAACGTACTTAAAAAAATCCAAAACAAATTCATCCATATATTTAAATTAATTATTTTGTAAAAGTTGTCAAAATAACCATTTTTTCCAACAAAAACATGTATTAATTTTTTTCTTCTCTTTTTTCGTTGGTTTTGTGTGATTTGAATTATCAAAATTATAGACAAGTTTGAGATTTTTTGATACGCGAATGGACGAAAATCACTTTTAAGCGGCACAAGCGCGTGGAGTGTGTCCTAAGATGTTTTACTGAAACCATAAGTTTTTGATGATTACTATTGGATATTTTCAAAATTATCCAACACCATTTGAAAAACTTGACAAGTCTGTTATTGAGTAAATTTAAAAACGAAACATACGGCCTATTCGGCCAAATAGTTAGCTCGACTATTCAGTAACCGAATATAAGGCTTAACGGTTTTTGGGCGGTATTCGGCCGCCCGAATACTCGGTAAATCTCTACTCTTAGCTTAGTCGATTT
This sequence comes from Uranotaenia lowii, assembly GCF_029784155.1. Taxonomy (NCBI): domain Eukaryota; kingdom Metazoa; phylum Arthropoda; class Insecta; order Diptera; family Culicidae; genus Uranotaenia; species Uranotaenia lowii. Next base: position 61,832,093 of record NC_073692.1, read on the forward strand.
TTCCTTTGAACAGTATTGAAAACCCTAAATATCTACTAATTAACTTCTCTAGCTACTTGCTTGTATCCTCAGTTGATTATCGACTGAAGGAAGTGTATCATTTCCCTCCCTCCTTCAAATTTTCCAAGTTAGCTTTGAATTATTAGTTAGTAAAAAGAATCTTCGAATGCTCGGCAATTGTAAGAAGAAATATAATTCACCTGGCAACGCCCAAACAACGCGGGAACAATAATTTGCCGTTTTCGTTTTCTCTTCTGGCGCGGGGAAAAACTTTTCCTGAATAAACAAATAAAATCGTCACCCTGGACGATGCAAATATATGGTTGCTATACTCACCCTAATGCTTACCCCCAACACTGACAATTTCTACGGGTTGCAACCGCCTGCTTGAGGTTCAAACCTCGGGCAAAACTGGTGGACTTCTGAATGAATAAACGAACACAATGACAGCAGATAGGGCAAAACTCGTGGATAACTAGGTTGCCGCTGCCAATAAACGAAAACACTAATAGTCTACTTGATAACACTCAGAAAAGGGTAAGTAGGCCCAAAAACGATTTCCTTGGGTTTGGGTTTTTGTATGTTATTTTAGTTTGACAAATCAAAAATATCAAATTTTTACTTTAACTTCATTCGTCCCAGAAACTTTCGCCCGTTGGAGTTCCTGGAGTGTCAATTTTACACTCCTGCCAAAACGCTATATCTCTCTTGTTTCTCAACTGATTTATCCAAAATTTATAGTGCAGCTACAGCACTTCAGTTTTCTGTTGTTCATAGTCTAAGAAAAAACCCGGTTGAAAAACAAGAGAGATATAACTATTTCAAGCTAGGAGTGTCAAATTGACACTCAAGATCTGATTAGGGTTTTTTTTTGTCTGGGCACCCTGAACGCTCATATAAAAAGTGATGACGCAAATTTAAAACAGCTGTTTTAGTAAAAGTAGGGAAATTGAGATTGTCCCACAATAAAGCTGTAATTTGTCAAATTTTACGTTTTCATCTAAAATTTTGTAAAAAAAGCCCATTTTAGTATGTGGCCAAATTTTATCAACATCGACCGACGCGATCTAAAGTTGAAGCGGTTTGAATATGAGGTTGGTTTCGGGGTAACAGGCGATTTCATTCTTATGGACGGATGTATTTATAATTTCATAAATCCATTGATACAATCCATAGGAAAAACAACACAAGTCAACCCATCAATATCATCTAAGATTATTGTAAAATTAAAATTTGCATAAATTTAAAGCATTTCAAGAATGAAAATATTCCAACTGCGAAGATTAGAACGCAAAGACATTGATTTCATACATACAATCATCGAAAAATAAGAAAATTGTCTGCTACCCCAAACCAACTTCATATAAAATCCGCTAAAATTTTTGACCGCGTTGATCGATTTTGACAAAATTTTGACACATTCTATTCAGAACTTACTTTTTTACATAATCTTACAAAATTTTGAGATGAAAACGTGAAATTTGACAAAGTTACAGCTAGTTTTGTTAGGCAATCTAAATTTTCCCTACTCTTACAATAAAAGTTGATTTTCTCATCCTAGTGCCCGCAAAATGTTCAAAACTCATAGAATGGAGAGCTTATAAGTTTATCTATTTAGCTTGTGTAAAAGTTTAATGAAAAATCCTTAACTGTGAGAGAAATGGCATTCTGTCAAAGTTGGAAGTTTGTGCGCTGCTCTGCGCGATTTTATTCTTTCTTGAACGCAACTGTATGGCTCCGAACGTACATATCAGTATAAAACTTCATTTGGCGTAATCGCCCTATTCAAATTTAGTTTGTTGGTTTTAAAATATTTCATGCAAACTTCAAAATTGCATGCTATTGAATTTAATTCAACAGATCTTTATAAGGGAAGGAATTTTTGTTTTAGAACATGGAAATAAGTATAATTTCCTGAGTTTTCTCATTGATTTGAAACCACCAATTTAATTTCATGTTTTGTTAGTAGGATTAGAAATGTTTTGTATCTACCTAAGAAAACTTCAGCATTTAACAATTACGAATCCAAGTTGAATTTTAAACAAAAATGTAAATTATTGTTAGAAGGACGGATATTTACATAATTCTAAAACTGAATTTTAACTTTGAGTTCTGAATTGTGTATAGAAAAAACCCATCTTTTCAAAAAAAAACACGATTTTAAAAATAAGCTCAATCCACTTAATTTGAGAATAAATTATCAAGAATTATAATTTTAAACATAAACAATTGAAAGTCTTCAAATTAATAAAACTTTTTTAAATTCGCTATCAAATTGCGGATTATTTTGGTTTTATTATTAAAAGATGATTATAGAGAAGTTGTGAAAAACTAATAAACGTTTCCTTTGTTTATTTCGCAGAAGCCAAAATATCTTGATATTTTGGAGATAGTTGATCATTGATTAAATTTATTTGCTTAAATGATGCATATAAATCAAGTACAGTGTATTGCAAATTACATTGAATTTTACATGTTTTTTTTCATATCAACTCTTTGATCTCAAAAACTTAAGCTTTTAGAGAATGATCTATTATGTTTCTGAATTTACCCTCCCAAATTAGTCAAAACTAGGTCTGAAATTTTTAGCACTATAGAAAAAAGGAAAAAGGATAAATTCTTTATTAAAGTACATCAGCTGATTTAAATTGTTTTTTAGACTTTAAAAATGTCAATCATTTTTATTTGAATTAAAAATTGCTCAAAAAATTGATGTTTAATTCTAAATAGAAATTAAAAAAATATGGGCTTTTTGCTTGATTTTTCAAACACAGGGAAAACATTTTGGGCATAATTTACACATTACCACCGAAATATTGGTAAGTCCGACTCAAACAGAACAATCATGCAAACTACGTCTAACTACCAACCTTTGCCTTATCCCGGGCCGTTTCGTCCAGCAACTTCCTCGCATCGGTAAGCTCTCCCTCGTAGATATTCTTCAGATTGGCCACCTCTCTTTCGGCATTCTCCTGATAGGCGGACATCTCCAGCGACAATTTGGCATTCTCCTGCTCCAGATAGCGCACCCTCTCGATGTAACAGGCCAACCGATCATTGAGATTGATCAGACTGTGCTTTTCATGGAGACGACTCCTCCGGGAGGGACTCAGAGCCGTTTCCGAGGACCCAGTCATACTGGAGATTGTCGAGGCCGACGAGGACACCGATTGGGCCCCTGACGTCGAGGTAGGAACCGAAGTTTTCTTCGAACGTGAAGACATTTTCGGTTGTCACGTGTTTAGCTTTGTTAGGGTCTACAAGGAAAGGGAAGCCATTGTTTAATTTATGGTGATGTAATTAATTGAATAAAGATAAATACTTACAAATGATTTTCTTTTTTATTGTTTTAATATATTGTATTTTGTCCAAACGAATTATTGAGCTACTAAATCAGTTAGATTTATCAAAATTTGTTATTTTGTAGCATCATGGTTCAAAGAAATACTTCACAAAACAAAAGCATCGGACATCAACGGAATCACTTACTGTATTGAACATTAACCGGAGTTCTATTGTTTATTTTTTTATAGCACATCACAGTTGATTCTTAGTGTTTCCACATGCAATATCAGATTATGCACTCTTAAATCCGTTTAATTGAAAAAGCGTGTTTTGTTGAATTTGCTTGAAATTTTAAATTTTGGTTCTACGATCGTACGTTCAAAGATTATATTATTTTATTTCCAGATTTTGACTGTTTCTTTTATAATAAAAACAAACCAATTTTCATGCCTAAAAGACTTGAAAATTTATTTCAACAAATGAACATCGAGACTAAAAAATGAAATTGAAAATTTCCATATCCTGCAAATAAAGAAGAAATCTAATTCCACACTTGTCATCGAGTCAGCAGTAAAATACGATGCTTAATCATATAATCTGCTTCAACATCAAGATGCAAAACCATCATTTTCGTTTTTTTATATTCTTCATTTCAACAAATAAGCTCCCACTAACGAGTCCCGGAGATTTATCTTCTCTCATTTGATTCAATCAACTTCCTGCCAGGAGGAGTTGTCGAATCATCATTAGGTATATTTACTCCAGCTATCGACCGACATTTTTCAGGAATTTTTGCAGCCGTTTTGAAAGAGCTCCGAAGCTTGGGTTCGCCGTGAGTCTTCGATGATTGCCAACGTGACTGGAAGCGGAAACGGATCCACCGGGCTTTACCATGGCCTGGGATGCTGCATGCGTTTGTGAGGAGCCACTCGTTGAAATCGTTCCACTTTGACTGTAAGAATGAGGATTTTTAACGAATAATCTACTCTTAGAATCATAACTCAAATTTTCTACAAAATTGAAAACACACTTTTGGTTACTTAAAGATACTTAATTTGTAAAATTTGGGCCAGCTAGTTTTGAGATATAAATATAATGCCGAATTTTGATGTTTTTCGCCTTAGCTTTATTTGCGGTCCTTAATGTATTAAGATTAATTATTCAAATGAAAAATCTTAACGTATACTGTAAGTGGTGTTAAAATTTTAATTTTGGTTTCCAATATACATCTGAGTTTTTGTAAATAAGATTTGACACGACTTTGCAACAACAACAAAAAATGCTTTCATCCTTTTTTTGCTCGAATTTGGGACCTATCGCCAAGCATCTGAAGATCTTTAAAGAACTTCCGTAAAATCTCAATAAATGAAAAAAAGTCTATTTTCAAACATGTTCCCGCACAAATGTTATTTAAAACTTACCTAATAGCGATTGGTGTATTGGCCACTGAGGTTGCTATAGATCCCGTATGGGAAATGGAAACTGAAGGAAGCTGTGGTGCAGCTCCACCACCGATGATTGCCGGTATTATTTGTCCAATGATAGCCGGGATGATGATCTCAGCGCTGAGGAAATCAAGATATTTAGATCGTTAAAATTTCAATTCATTTTTATAAGTCTCGTTCGTATAGATCACATCATTAAAATTATTATATTTTTTTTCACAGAAGAATAAAAACTGAATGTTTTTGATTTGGATCAAAGAAATTCTTACTCATCTTGGAACTATTTTTATGGTTCAATATAATTCTTATTGATCTTAATAGGTAAACGTCAAACATCTAAAAGGCACTTTTAAATTTTGATGATTCACTGTTCACTCTTGTTAAAGAAAACTTACCCCGGAAAAGTTTTAGTATCTTCGGCAATTGAAATTTTGGTATTCGAAAGATTCAACATGAAAATCAAAATGATCGACCTCATTTTAATTCTTTTCGCATAAAAAAAGCTAACTTTTAAAATAGATTCAAACGAAAGTTATTGATTTTACTTCGAAAAAAATTCACAACGATGAGAACAGCTGTTTCAATGGCTTAAACTTTGAATGATTCGCGGCTACTGAGCGAAAAATTTGTCTTCTCCCTGGTTTGCAATCCAAACCTACCTAATTCAAGGTTAACTGTTCACGATGAAGGTTGTTTCGGTGATAGAAATTGGTCTAAAAAGGGTGGCAACACCGTAACAGATAATAATTAAGGCTCGTCAAAAATGGTCCTGAATGCATTATAGAGGGAATGGGAGTTGAAAGTGACAATGAGTGCAATTTTCTATAAACTAATAAAAGTTGAGGTAAAACAAAAAATAATCAATTTTTATTAGTTTTGAGTTAAAAACTCAAACATTGAAAGCGTAAATCTTTAATGGATATTTTTTATTAAAATTCGAATCATATGCTAATTAAAGGTAAATTTTGAGCTTTTTAACAAAAATTGCAAATGTTGGTGCCACCTTCCAGGCTAAAGATGAATGACTCTCACTGGTTAAATTAGTTCGATTAAGGAACCCTAATCCTTCGTGAATGGTACAAATTTTCCATGAAAGTCGTGAGTACCACTTGCGAAACTTTCTTCGACGCAGAACTGCAGTTTGCTTTGAACTTCTTCTCGCTGCTTACAGTTTTTTTTGTATCTTCTTGGAGCAAGTTCACTGGTGTTGGGAAAAAGTGGTAGAAATTTTAACACTTGTGGCACATATTGAAAATTTTACCATGCAAAGACATTTTCAAGATCTTCAATTCAGTTCAGCCTTCAATTTTTTTTACAACAAGTGTTCTATTTTCGCATGATGTGATGCAAAAATAGCTTGATTTTTATCACGTACGACTGAAATATAAAAAGTGCTGTAAAAAATACAACGCCCAAAGATCTTGAAAACATTTTTGCATGGTAAAATTTTCAAAATGTGCCAAAAGTGTAAAAATTTCTACCACTTTTTCCCAACACCTGTGAACTTGCTCTTAAGGCTTTGCTTAAATATCGCCCAATATTTTTAGATTGGCCAGTGTTCTGGTGTGTTGGGAGAGTTCTTATCCTGGGGCAAAACTTGAATGTTGTTAGCGGTATATCACTCCGATTTTCCATAATGACAAGTTGCCAAATCTGGTCCAAACAGCACAGACAAGTCATGTTACTTCAGGAAAGGCAGCAAACGCTTTTGAACGTTAATTTCCTGGTTGACAGCCTCGGTTGTAACGAAAAGTTTCGCTTTTCAAGCCATAGGTACTGATAGCTTGCTAATCAAGATATTTTCTTGGCAAACTTTGATAGTTTAAAATGTTTGAAAATATCTGCCGCCTTTCCCCTTTCGGTTGCTTTATAACACTTTTGTCCAGGAAGCAGTTTGAAGTCTGCCTTGGCGTTGGTTTTGTCGTCCATTACACGCAACTAAACTTTGTCATCTATGTCGTATACTGCTACCGAGATCTTAATTTTTCGGTAAGGTTTTGCTTTGGAGCAATTTGGGGTCACTATCTTCTTAAAAGTCGATAGTCCGGATCGTTTTTAGACTCATGCACTGGCTGTAGACGATATTCCCAACTTATTTGCGAGATTGGGGTTGCGCTTGAAAGCACTTATCACTCTTCTGTTCGTCACCACTGCTCCCGACTTTCGATTTCCCCCAGCTCTCGGATTCCTGGTTGTCGACAAACGTCCCCCGAACACTTTTATCTCTTTGGTGACGGTTGGTTTGGCCACATTCTACGATTTATCTATTTCTGCGTTGAAAATTTAGGTTGATAGCTTCTCTTGCTTGGACGCTATTTTGGTAACTGTATGTATGTACATAATCCACCATGGGTGCACGGATTCACCGCAGTTTCGCCAACGTATGTGCTGAATTGTATACTTGAGATTATAAGATCGGCAAAGCTGATATACCCGACTATACCCGACACCATGGATTCGGCAGACCTGTTATGGGATTAATGTATTCCGTGTATGTATGTGTGTTATTTGAGGGAATAAGTTAATCAGTTACGCAGTCGTTTAAAAATTTTGTAACATTTACCAATCATATAAATTTTACGACAGGTTTACCTGCCCAGCTGTTAACATATTGGTCGATCCAAAAATACATTGATATATGAATTGATATTATAATGAATTTTGCATTCATCTTACCTTCTTACCTGCTTACCAACCTTACATTCCTAATAATTAATTTGTATTCGAATGATAGGATTCCCGCATAATAAAAAACTGTATCACTAACTGTCCATACGATACATCTATAGATCCACAAAAAGTGATCATTTCAGAAAACATAGCTATAGTATTAAACTTTACTTCGAAAACTATAAGAACGATACATGAACATTCATGTGAAAAAGTGACGGTATCTGAAAAAGTGAATAAACGGTACGGACGATTTATTTCAATTCAATCAGAATCGTTAAATTGATCTCAAACAAATCATAAAACATCAGAATGTTTGGCACCGCTGCCAAAAGTGTCAAACGAATGAAGGAAAAGAAAAACAACACGCCGCGCCGGGAAAAAGTTTTGCGATCCGTTTAGTTTTTTCTTCGTTAAATTCGCGAGAAATCGGGATTCAAAGCATAAAGTAAGTAAAATTTCAAAAATATAATATATTTCTTCTATTATTGTACCTAATAAGTGTAATTTTTCTTTATAGAAACCCGCAAATATGGCCTCAAACTGCAGATTGCTTCGGGCCCCGATGCTCATGGAAAGGAACCACCACCACATCCTGAAATTATTCGGCAGCCGTTGTAACCGGACAGAAGACATCAGCAGACCTGAACCTAGCCTGAAATCCGAGTTTCCAAGCCGTGGGAACCTCCCTCTACAGTGAGCCGTGTGCGGTCAATGAAGATTCTGGCTCAATCAATCATGCTCGTAGGATGTCGAAATATTACCATTGGTAAGGCAGGAGTTAAAGCTGAACGAAAATGTGAATTAAAATAATATGTAAAAAGTGAAAAGAAATGGTGTTTTTTGTGCGCACTAGACTCAACACGGGAATCACTCAGCACATCGGGAAAGCACGTCTTACCTTGAGGTCAGCCCGCGATCGAAAGAGGACGAATCATTGACAGCTGTATTCTCGCCAATGTCACGACGTGTTGCCAGTTTGCCAATTGATATATGACCTACTATCTAATTGAGCTACTTCTTGACGAGGGGTCTTTCTATATCTCACATCTTCCCTCCTCTCTAGAATGTTTGAATTTCAAAAAGTGTTTATCAAAGTGTAAGGAAAATCTAGTTTAAATTTTTTATTGCCATCTCGATAAGTTTTCCTACCTAAAAAGAAACGAGAAATAACTTCGGAAAATAGCGATAGGAGAATAACAACTTTAATCCTTCACCTGGTTTAAAACAATGCGACAGGGCATATATAAGTGAGTTACTGATCCCATGGATTCAACTGATCATGATAGTTTAAAAACAGACATAAACGGTTAAGAGAAAATGAGCGTGCAACTCTCAGCACATCAACCAATTTAGAATAAAAATGTAAACAAACACGAATTCAACCATTCTGAGTTCAAATTTTATTGGCGTAGATTCTGTTACAGGTAATTAATTAGAATTAGGTTACTTTATTTGGAATTTTCGATTTCAACTACTTCTACGTAATCTTTTAGGTATCCCGGCTTGTTCCGTTCTCTCATTGGTCGCAGCTGGTGTTGTATGTTTTGGTTTTGCTGATGACAGTGCTGATGTTCTGAGTTTTGCTCATCGTCTGCTTTGCGCCACGGATGGACTTTTTTCGTTTGCGAAATGTGTCGTTTTCGGATTATGCCTGTATCATTGGATATTGTCAAGTTACCGTTATGTTCTTCGACTACCGTATAACGTGTTGGGGAAAATCGGGTTTCTCCTTTTGCTCGAGATGCCCGTTCAACGATCACCACATCACCAGGCCCAACACGGCTTTTCCGTGCATTTCGTCGCGTATCTTCACGTTCCTTAGCTTCTAATTTTGCTTCGCGGTCTCGTTGGTCCAATAATTCGTTATCGATGCTGATATTTTCGTGCTGCATGAGTGGGAGGTTCCGTTTAATCTTTCGTCCAGTCATGATCTCCTCAGGTGCTATATTTGTGACACGATGGATCGCTGAATTGTGAGCATCAACAGCTTCACGAAGCTCCTCAACAAAGTTAGTTTTATTTGATGCAGCCGATGACATTGCCTTGTTGATTACTTTCATGTAACCTTCCACAAGGCCGTTTTGCTGAGGGAACAGTGGGGTCGTGTAGATTGTTTTAATGCCTCGTTCAAGACAGTAACTCTTATATTCGTTACCGTTAAACGGTGGGCCGTTATCAGTCCTGATATTTGCAGGGAAACCCTCGCGTTCAAAAATCGTTTCTAGTACCGGTTTCGTGTGATGAAAACTAGTTGATTTCACCGGCTTGGCAATTAAGTATCGCGATCGATAGTCTACTACCACGATGATAGAAATACCTCCGAATTGTATGTATGGCCCATTAAAATCTAACGCGATGGACTCCCAAACAGTTTTGGGGGCGAATATGCGCCTCATTGGAGTAGGTTTCTCAGGACGTCCATTTACAGCACAGGTTTCGCAGGTTTCTACCCATTTTTCAGCTTCTGTAGCCATTTTAGGCCACCAAACACGCTGTCGCAGGATGGATTTCATTTTTGCTGCTGATGGATGACCTTTGTGAGCTACTTCGAGAGCTTTCTTTCTAAGGTGCTCTGGGACAACCACGCATCCGGTTTTAACAACAACGCCATCGCGATTACTAAGATCGTTTTCAAGTTTTTGAAACTGGCGGAGATGTGAAGGCCAATTTCCTGATTTTAGGGCTTGTATTAAGAGTTGCAGTGTCTCGTCTTTGGCAGTTTCTTCCGCTATCTCGGTGTGTGTTAGAAATCCAACAACATTTGCTTCAAGTGAAGCAATCTCCCAGGGGCTGTTGTCTTCCTCAAAAGGAGGATCGTTGCCGTTGTACAGTCTTGACGATGAGTCCGCAATGTTGTCCCTGCCACGAACGTATTCGATATCGTAAACGTAAGGACTGAGTCGAAGAGCCCAACCATCTGCGCGGGTCAGCGCTCGTTTGGAGTCTTCACGTGTACGGTTCAAGATGAAGGTCACTCCCTGGGCGTCTGTTCGAAGTGTGAAACGTCTTCCCAACAAAAAATATGAAAAATGTTCCACGGCCCAGATGACCGCCAAAGCTTCTCGTTGGTTCTGTGGATATTTTCTCTCGATTGGAGTGAGTGCCTTTGAAGCAAATGAAATTACTCTACTAATATGGTTTTCATTCTCTTGTATAAGGACGGCACCTAACGCCACCGGTGAGGCATCGGTGAATAAGATCGTTTTTTCATGTAAGGAGAAGAAACCTTGAGCTATTGTACATTGTATTATACGTTGCTTTACCTCATCAAAAGCTCTCTTTTGCTGAGGCCCCCAGTTCCATTGGGTCGTAGCGAGCCAGAGAGGGCTAGCAATTTCAGCAAAATTTGGTATATGAGAGCTCACAAAGGAAGCAAGTCCCAAGAAGCTTCGCAATTCCGAAATGGTAGTTGGTTCTCTGAAACACCGAATACTCTTCACCTTCGCTTCCTCGATATGAAAACCATCACTATCCAATTCGTGGCCCAGAAAACTAATGCGTGTTTTGTCGAATTCACACTTCTTCGTATTGATGGTCAAGTTATTGGCCCTTAAAACTTGCAATACTTCCGCTACTGTCTTGCGAAGATCTACTAAGCTTGCAGCGAAGATCAATATGTCATCGATGTATACTATCACGTTTCTGATGTCTCCTAAAATACGCACCATTTCACGCTGAAACACTTCGGGTGCGCAATTCACGCCGAACATCAATCTCGTGAAACGGTACATACCAGTTTCGGTTAGAAAGGTTGTAAGATCTCGGGACTCGTTGCATAACTCTAGGTGATAGTATGCATTACTTAAATCGAGCTTCGAGAAAAAAGAAGAACCGTGGAGCTTGATTTTCATTTCCTCTAACAGCGGTAGTCGGTAGTACTCCCGATTGATCGCTTTGTTCGGCCCTCGCATATTAACGACCAATCGGAAATCGTCCTTGCCCTTGGCAACAGCCGACATACCGCTGATCCAGTCCGGTGCCTTCGTGACTCGCTCGATAATGCCACGTGTTTCCATTTCCTGTAGCCTTTTCCGCGCTCCCTCTCTAAATGCAGCGGGGACATTGTAATACGCATTTTTGATAGGGGCGAAACTCCTATCCACACTAAATTTTATTTTAACTCCTGGCATTTTAGGAAAAACTGATAAGCTATCTGCGACTTCACAGTTGTTGACAGCTGAGCCTACGTGTAGCAACCCCATGTCATTCGACGTAGACCGACTCAGTATTGATCGGCGTCCTTCTTTTGCAACATAAAACAGAGTTTCGATTGATTGTTGAGGTAATCCTTGCATGCTGATTTTTGCCTTAAACGCTGCATCGATTTTTATTGAATTTTGGGAACCATAGGGATGTAGCCCGCCGTTTGACGGCTGCACCGGATGAAGGTTAGCCTGTCCCTGATGAAATTCTCGTTTCAGTAGCTTCCAATCCTCACCGCCGATGACATTCACGTCGGCCCCCGAGTCGATAAGGAATGTTATTGAGCTCGAGGACCCTACGCTACAGTTAACCAGAACATCGTTTAGGGATAATGCATTCACTTGCTGAAATGGTATTAAAACACCAGTTTATTTTCAAAAATTTTTTAATAAAACAGAATCGAAAAACATGACACTTTATTTAAATGGTACCTTTTTGTTTTCTTCTCCTTCATCATCAGTCCAACCAGACGGTTTTACTCGGTCCGAATCTCTCTGCAGGTTGTTTATGCGTCGCTTTGGGCACGTCGCAATAAAATGTCCACGATCCCCACAACCATTGCAGGTTTTGTCCAGAGCCGGGCAGATTGTTCCAGGCTTATGTGAAGGGCGGTTACATCGGTGACATCGGCTGCGACGCTCTTCGAACCGTCTATCGGGACCACGGTATCGTTTTGACTGATGCTGATCATTTCGAGTGCCATCCCACCCACGCTTCCGGTGAGGTTCGGATGACCGTTTCCAATTACTTCGCTGAACGATGGCAATATCGGAACCACTGGGTTGGCTCGTTTCAGCATCGTAAGCTTCCTCCCTTGTCGCTGATTGTACGATGAAGTTGATATCGTAGTTATAAATCCGTGCTGATTTAGACAAGTCTCTATTTCGAAGTCCCTTTAGCAACTGGGCTCTGACGAAACGTTCTTGATCGGAGGGGCTATAACCGCATAATCTCACTTTCTCCTGAAGTCTGGCATGGTAAGCTATAGCAGACTCTCCTGGTCCCTGCTTCATTGCGGCGAACGCTTCATGCTCCGCCGCAGTGTCCGTCATGGATTGGAGATAATTCCGGATGTTGTTCTTGAAGGTTGAATAGCAATCAGGTTCAGTTAGGCTCGGCTTCAGCTTTGCTGCTCTCACGATACCTTGTAGTTCTTGTCCCAAGCACAGAAAAAGCAATTTTGAACGTTGCACTGAGCTGCCGGCGTTTCCTAGGGAAGCAGCAATGTCAAAATTTTCAATAAACCGATTCCACTCTTCCCACATCTTATTAGCAGGAATGCCAGAGGGAAAAGGTTTAATGTGATCCCATTTGATGGCAGCCTGAGTACCTTCCGTGCGGTCATTTGCGTCATGTGAAGTACTCCAATTATCTTCAACAATAGGTCGGCTAACACTCGGTTTTTCATATTCACTCAGCTTTCGAGATAAGTCCTCTATGACTCGCCGCATACGGTCAAGCTCCTCAGCAATGTTTCGCGGTTGTTCTCCTGCTTCCTCCGGGAGCTCTCGGTTTTCCTGTGAGCAACTCACGTCACCAGTGCTACCCACTTCGATAGATTCGCACGAAGTCGTCGATGAAACCGAATCTTCCGATGTCAGAGAGTCTTCGCTTTCCTCCTGGTTGCTCTCATTACCACGTTCGCTTTCCTTGGTTTCATAACTCCGGTCATCTGGGAATGCGTCGTCTTTAAGAATGTCCGATTCCTGATGTTCACTATCTGAACAACTTGGGATTCGAACGTATCTTCCTTTTTCCTCCATTTTCAAAGATGGCGGTCTCTTCACCTGATATGCTTGTTTTCAAATGTTATCTGAAAAGATGAACAAAGCATTAACATGCTGGAAAAACTTACATATCCAGCACATTCGAAAAAAAATTCTATTTTTATCACAGTTCGATGAATTTAATTTTTTTTATTGCCATGGGTGAAAACAGTCCACCTTGTTCTAATCGTTTTCATTCCAGAAAACTATCGACCTCCTCGGTCTTTACATTAGTGTGAAAACAGTTCACCTAATTTGAGTCAAAATCCTTCTGGATATAAACATAACCTGATACTTTCACAGTAATCCAGGATTTACAAAAACCTCCGCGGTTTCAGTGAAAACGGTCCACTTCTTTTTTCTACTACTGGTCATTTCCAACCTCCGCGGTTAATCAACGAGTGAAAACGGTCCACCTCGTGTTTTCGGATTTTTTCTTTTCACTTGAACTAAACTCACACATTAATCACTTAATGTCAAAAACAATATTGTTTTTTCATCCCTGCTAAGGGATTCCCGTCAGCCATGTTTTTTTAAAAAGAACGCCGTCAAATTAGAAAAAAACCTCCTGGCAGGGGTCGCCAAAATGTGCGCACTAGACTCAACACGGGAATCACTCAGCACATCGGGAAAGCACGTCTTACCTTGAGGTCAGCCCGCGATCGAAAGAGGACGAATCATTGACAGCTGTATTCTCGCCAATGTCACGACGTGTTGCCAGTTTGCCAATTGATATATGACCTACTATCTAATTGAGCTACTTCTTGACGAGGGGTCTTTCTATATCTCACATTTTTATTTATTCGAATCCTAAAACTCCAAACACATTTGTGTATGTGTGCGTGATTTATCCACGCACGGTTCCGAATACCGTTTTTGTAACGTTGGAAGAACGTTTTGTCAAATCCTTTCATAACTATAGATATAAATGTTAAGATACAATAGAACTTTAAGGAAAACTATAGCAATAACAGTTCGATGCATAAAAAACGTTTCTACAAGCTGATTTTGTACATTATCTCAACTGTTTGTAGAACAGTTCCTCCATATAAGTGTGTTAACAGTTTTTAACAATTACATAACCTAACGACATATTAAAAATACTGTGTATTCGGAACTCACGGTTCAACCAATGTATTTCACAGTTTGAATAATCGTTTAGTAAAAGTTTTTTTACGCTTCATCAAATCGTCGTTTGACTATTTAAGAAATCGTTTGGTTACAATTCTTATTTATGCGGGTTTCTACCATTCCCATTCCACAATATTCTTTCCATTTATCGATTTTTTCCATCAACGTAAAAATCGCGATGAAATTGGTTTGAACTATCGAAGTAGACTGTGCTGCATTTTAAAACTGCTCAAATAATTCCTATTTAAAGGGTGTGTCACATTAAACTGCATCACGGAAAAAACGCTGTAGAAGTTTTTTTTGGAGTTATATCTTCAGCTTTCGCTTATAATCAGCAAGGCCGGATTAAGGGGGGGGCAAAGGGGGCAATTGCCCCGGGCCCCCCGGCTCAGGGGGCCCCCCCGGGGGAAAAAAGTTTTAACATTACTTTTATCATACTTCTTCAATTTCTACAAATCTATTAAAAGAAATCAAAACTAGAAAATCGAAATGAAAACTTGAAACATAACAACTAAAGGGACCCTCGATTTATATCTAGAATCGTTTTTCTTTTACATAAGTTAAGGGGGCCCCCTAGTGTAAGCTGTGACGGAGTTTTTTCGCATTTTGTGGGCTGAGAATATCAAAATCTTTGTATTGAATTTCAAAATTTTCAACCCAAAATTTGGACAAAAATAATAAGTAAGTTGAATTCGAAAATTATTTTTGACTTAAATTACAAAGAACATGATGCGAAATATCTCAAATTTTCATTTTTTTTTTTTCATCGAAACTTGTCGGTCAGGATATTCTGTACAGAACAGGTAAAATGAAGAAAAACATCTCCACATTTTCATAACATATAAACGTCTAGCACAATAATAACTTCAACTTTCCAAGTAATGGTTACTGCACTAAAATAGCAACTAATTCTGCCAAAGCCAGTGCTAAGAGAGTACGGAGAAGCTTGATAAAAATTACCCAGGCAGTATCCGGGTTGAAATCCTTTTCTCTACCTATTTTTGAAAATAAATTCTTTAAAACAAACTTTAGTTGCTTAAATTGGACCAATCGACAGTAAAGAGTTTCTTTGTTGAATTTCCATCCCAATTTCAGTCTTAGACTTAAATTCGTATTGACACATTTTCAACTTATTTAACAAAAGGATATATCCTGAATTAACCATATCAATTTCAAATGATCATTCTCAAATTATAATATAAACTATCTCATAGTTGAGTTGCTAAAATCATTGAGTGATGCTCTTACCATGAATATTACTATGTTTTTAATCTTATCTTTTTCCAGAAACAATTCATTGAGATTTTCAAGTCCTATGTTGATTCTTCAGTTACTGAAGGTCATTTTCATGGTTTTTCTGAATTTTGAGAACTCGGGATCGTCGTTTAAGGTGCCTAACTCATTCTCGCTTCTATACATATTTTTTTTAAATCGACCATTTTTGCTTTTATACCCTTTTGGCTTTGAGGGCATCGGATGAAACTTTCGTCACATTTAGAAAGACAATTTTATAACAATTGTTTTTATCTGATGAGAATCATATTTATAAATATCTCATCAAAAGGTTTTTGTATTTTAAAAATATAGAATTGATATTCATATTTGGTGTAATTACTTATTTGGCTTCTTCAAAGTTACAGAATCTATTTTTTTTTAAATATAATTCATATTTAGTTTCTCAAAACTTGATTTCAAATTAGGATTTAGATTTGAGACACTGAACTGTGGCTCTAAATATAACCTGATTTTCAGTTTTGAATTATTAAACTCTTCCATCTGTATCTCTATGAAATCTTAATTCTATTATTTTGTTTATTTTATATTCTATGTTTCAAACCTTAATGATACTTCCCAATTGTCATCTGGTAACTATTTCCTGATGAAGCACAAACCAGGCGATCAATGATGAAATGAAAATCACTTAATATATCTAGCTGGTTATTTTTCGAAGAATTCTAGTTTGTTATAAGGGTATTAAAAAAATATCAATTGAATTTTGCATTTTGCAGCTCGAATCAAAGCTTTCATTTTCGGAAAATTTTTAAGGTCCGCCGCAACGTTTGCAAGTGATTAATTTACAATTTTCATTTGCCAGACAATAATGCCAGAAACTATCTTCTACGCAGACAACTTGGCTATTTTAAGACAGTATACTAAACTCATCTACAGTTCTTTAACACGTTTAAAATGTTTTGTATTCTCAAGGATAGCATTTGAAGAAAAAAATCGAATCATAGGGGCCCCCCGAGAAAAATTGCCCCGGGCCCCCCGATGGCTTAATCCGGCCCTGATAATCAGATAAGAGTGTACAGATCCCGTTGGCCATGCTTCACTGTCATTTTTTTTTGTAAATTTGGAACAATGTCGTCGAACGAAAAAGAGCGTCGTGAACTAATCCTGCGCACTCATTTCGAGAATCCGGAGTTGTCACATCGGGACATCGGTAAGATGCTGGGAATCGTCCAATCCAAGGTCAGATGAGTACTAAAACGATACTTCGAGAACCTAACCAACGACCGGAAGGTGGAGAACGGCAAAAATGGATACTCCGTCTCAGTGAAAAAGATCACAAGCGCGTAGTTAAGCTGTTTAGACTTGATCCGAGAAGTTCGGTCCGGGATGTCGCCAAAAAGCTGAATTTGTCAAGTTCATTCGTCCAGCGGACCAAGCAGCGGAAGGGCCTGCGTACATACAAGGTTCAGAAGGCTCCTAACCGCGACGAAAGGAAAAACATGGCGGGGAAGACGCGAGCTCGGAAGCTGTACACCGAAATGCTGACGAAGTCGCATTGCCTGGTAATAGACGACGAAACCTACGTCAAAGCGGACTTTCGTCAGCTACAGGGTCTGCCCGTCTCCACCGCAGAGGACAAATTCAGCGTTCCGGAGGAGATTTCCGCTTCTATTTTGACTGCTTGAAATCCGTCACACATTTTTTTCACAAATCTCACCGGGAGGAAAAGAAAATTAAACCATGCGCATCTGGAGCATGATACAACCGATGTATCGGTTGTCTTGATTGGATAAATCAGTTCTTTTTAAAAAAAAAAAGCGCCGAAGGAACCGTGAGATCTCCTTGGACGCCATTATGATAACTAAAGATGTAATGCCACATTAAAATCGGAATTTTCAAGCCTAAAAAAATGGTATTCGGTATGAAAATTTCAAAAATCGGTATTAGTACCGTTTTATTTCCGAAACTTTTAAAACCTAGTTTATTGAAAAAATATTTATAAAATGCCTTTGCTAGTATCCCAAATTAAAAACATCAAATTTTCTGTAAAAGAACCACTGCGGCTTTAGTGTATTATTCACTCTGAAAAATGTAATCATTTAGTATTTTGATGATTCTTAATTCTTACACAGGAAAACAGCATTTTTGGTGCCTATATTGTATAAGTAATGTTGGAAGCTTGGTTTTTGGTAAAATCGATTTTTGTCAGCTAATAAACTAATAAACCAATTTATTATAATTCATTCAATCATGGATTCAGATCTTCCCTCAATGTTTTGGTTTCATAGAAACAATGATGTAAAAAAAATAAATTCTAATTTTTTTTTTAAATTTGAATCGTTTACATTACGACAATTTCTGACATCATTCAAGAAAGTCGTTGAATAAAATTAGACAAAAAAGATTTTAACTCATTTAACAACTTTGTTGAAGACTGCGGAATGAATTTACTTATGGTTTAAAAATATCAAGAACTCAATTATAAGTTTCAAATTTCTTCAAAATATCGACAAAATCGCCGTTTTTGCAGATATAGAAAAAAAAATTAAAAGAAAACTTCAATAACTTTTTTTTAGAAGTCTAAACTGCTCGTGGTCTTCGGGAATGTTGATTATTGAGTAAGTACCTTTCTTTTCAAAATACTTTTCCAAAAAAAGCTTTATCAAAAAAGTGCCCAAATTTATTCAATGAGTTTTTACTTATTTTCTTAAAGTTATCTTGAAAACTAGAGCACACAAAAAAACTAAATTAATATTTGAAACCAAGGCCCCAAAATTTATCAAAATTATCTTTATATTTTTTGCCCCTTGGGCAATTTTAATGTTGTTAACTTGTGCTATTTATCACGAGCATATGCACTTATCTTGGTTCCTAAGTATAATACGTACAACTTCAAGATATCATCTATGATCGTCTTAAACCATACTCTAATCTCTTATTTACCATGTTAATCAATTATTAAGATTCGATCTCAAAACTGTTTCCATGGGAGAGGGGTGCTCAGATTCTTTTATGAATGATTAGAATCAGCGATGCGAATGTCATACAAAAGACAGTCGGGATCGTAACAGTCGCATAACATTGACATTTGACGGTCATCCAAAAAAAAAGTGTTTTTTTTTTTCAACAAATTGTTTATTTAAAAAAAAAGTGTTAAAGGACTGGAGAAAATGTTATTCAGTTTTGCAATGACAGTCGCTCAGAAAAATGTCATCGAATTATTCATCTCGATAATATTTTCGACTTGTAACAGTCGAAGATTCTGTTGGTCTTCTGACTGTCGGAGTGACATTTTTGGATTTTAAATTGTCAAAAATGTCATGATTTTGACGGTCATGGAGTTCATTGGCCACGGCCAATGTGACCGGTTCCGGATTTCGAAAATTCAAAATAATCAGATTTAAACTTGCGACACATGAAAAAAATTGCTCTTGATCTGTTCATAATGCGAAAAAATACATGCTTTTTTACATCAGCGACATTAAACTAGCGAACTTTTGATGCCTATGAGTGTATTTGGAAGATTTTGGCGTCCTGAATTCGAATCATTTGCCAGATTTTGTCTATCAGCTCTTGTTCCAGTTATATGGCGTGTGGAAATTTAGAAATTGATAGAACTCTGACGGCTTGAACAAACTATTTTTTGTGTTTAGGAAATAATTGAGTCCAGAGCATTGATTTCGACTTGAAATTTAGAGGAAATACACTTTGTGTTGCTATGAATCTTTCATACTTTCAATGTGTGTTTTTTTAAATTCATTTATTTTTTAGAGCCATAAAAATGGTAAAAGGACAAAAATCGAAACAAAAAAAAGTTATTTTAGAAAAAATGCATTGATTTTTGGATTTCAACAAAATCGTTATCCTTTTTATTTACCGTACGAGTATGTCCACGTGTACATGACTGAAATCCTTACCCCCTCTCCGTTTAAAAGCGGGAAAATTTGAAAACCTCCACCCCAATCAAAATTTTTCACGTGGTGTGTGGATGGCGTTTGCCTAGAAAAAGTTGCCAGAACTTTGATTTGACTTTTCACCTTAGTTCCCGAACCACTTTTCCTATCAAATCTCATCATGTACAGATCAAGAGCTTTTTATTCATGTGTCGCAAGTTTAAATCTGATAAATTTGATTTTTCGGTTCCGGAACCGGTCAGATTGTCCACTACACATGGGCAAAGTCTCACTTCTAAAATTCTCTTGAATGAAACCAATGAAACTAGCAAGGAATCCTTCTAACTGTCGTGACATTCATTATAATAACATTTTATTGAGATTCCTATGAATGTTACGATTATGATTCTGTGACATTCAAAACACGCCCGGCTTAACATTTTTTCCTATGACTATCACAATCTCGAAGTTGTGACATTCATCCCAAATGTCATTTGGGACATTTTCTCGAGGGAATTCTTAGCGATGAAATTCACAAAATCCAAAAAGGACATGATCGTTTTCATACCGATGAATGTCGCTCTAGGCTTTGGAAAAATGTCAAATGACATTCTGACAGTAACATTCCTGATTATAATAAATACGGTGAATTCAAGTTGAACAAGTCATTTGTTTTTATTAGTTAAAAAAGTTCCTAAATTATCTATGGAGTTTATTGAGACACAACTAAGTTCAAGTGCTTTTGTCTCGAAACCAGCTGTTATACCTTTATACCATACCCATATACCACCTCACATTTATACCAAGGATCTCATATAAATTTGTTAAAAAATATTTAAACAGCGCAAACAAATTTCTATAGAAAGGTACCATTCGAAATAACACAGACCGGCACTAAAAGTTTCTCATAAAAGCTATACTCCAACTAGCTTTTGCAAAATGGTACCAACGCTTTCTCCCTCTCAATTTAGTAGAAGAGAAACAGCACTTCCTTCAACAAAGCTGAATGAAGCAAGGTGGGTAGGAGCAAGTGAGTAGATACTGACTTATCCGTGTCATTCAACCGACATAAGGATGATCGAAGCTTTTTGGATCATCTTTCTATGATGGAACAATATCAATGAGAAAGTCTTTTTGTTTCATTGACTGTTTTAAGTGAACTTAACCAATTCAAAGTATATGATAATTTGTAATTTATTTTTGTTAAATTCTGTCTAGTTGGAAATGTTTCAATGAAATTCAGCCAACGTTCTCACCTTTGGGTATTTATCTTTAAGCTGTATATAACTTCCATCCATTTCACCTCTCCAGCTCATTGTAGTGTCGATCTCGATCGAGTGATCATCCTAAAGTGAAGTTTATTTTTCTTGCTATTTTGTTGCCAGAAGTAAGTCGAATCTGATTCTCTTTCAGTGTTCTCCTCCCCCTGCCAGTTGCCCATTTTTCCGGTCGGATTTCCAAACAACCAATCGTTAGCAAGTCCGTGAACTTGAACTCCTCTTTTGCTCGATCAGTCAGTCAGTGTGCGAAAGACCTTTGCCGAGAGCATATGTTTGAAAAGATCCCTCCGCGTGAGTGTGAGAAACAAAATAAAAAACTTTGCAAACGGACTGTGATCTATCAGCCCTATCTCAAAAAAGTCAATCAATCGTCATTCTGTGATTGAGTATCGTGCAAGTGATTTGTGTCCGTTGATTTGCGGTAATGTACAAAGTTGTTTTTCATACTCTTGGCTATATTTCATCTCTTGGGAACGGAAGTGGAAATGTGAAACAATGGGAGGGTGAAAATGGCGCCTGAGTTTGGCACACATTTGAATGTCCCAGCACCTGAGACTGCACAGTTGAAATCAGTGGACTGGGTTGTTTTTTTTTTCTACTTTAGTTTTTATCTTTTTGTGGCCCTCTCCGCGAACTTCTTTGAGTGGAACAAGTTTCTTGATCGTGCCCGGAGTTTAAAGTGAAGCGTCTTGTTGACCAAAGGTTGGGTTTTCTTTCACCAAACTGTGCCAAAGTTGGAAATACCCGGATTTCAAGCCGAATGACGCCGATCACCGAAAACTCTGAGGCTGATGCCAATTAACACATTTGGCAGTGGCACATGTATGCAGACATAAATTTTAATAAGGAAGCAAGAAACTTTTGATTGTGCATCGACTTATACCCACCTAGTAGTTTGATAACATTCGAATCGCTTGGTTAGTCATATATTTACCTTCCTTTGCTGTCAGATTGTTGTTGGCAGAGCAGAGCAGATCTTCGGAAGACTCATCAAGAAAGACCGGTTTGGATTCAGCAAATAGCGTTATACAACGTTCTTTGTATTCCGGATATGTTTCGGTTGACCCAAGGGAGATTTGTGTAAAATTAGCAATTTTATGCAATGGTTCGAGGAAGCTTAGTAACGAATTTACATTTTTAATATCAAGAGGAACTACATAAACGGAAATCAAAACAAGGGATAAATACACACGTTTTTTTCCCTGGCTGAAGCTTTTTGAAGAAGTGTTTGCTTTTGGACTATGGATGGAATGATTCACAAAAAATGATAACACTAATTTTCATAATTTAAAAAAAATCGTGAAGTTTATTGATCGATCTAATTTTTTATATGTCAGATAGGGCGCTGTATCCCAAAATTAAATTCATAAAAATCTCATTAGAATTTTCTCAAAATTTTCTCTGAATAAATGCTTTTTTATCATTTTTCTATCATAAATTCACTAATATCAACCGTACTGTTGATCATACGCAAAAATTAAGTTCAGATGATCGATAGAAATTAATTCAAAAAAAAAAAAAAAGATTTCAATTCAGTGTTATGCATTCCGAGATATTTGAATCAGAATACATGTATTTTTTTTAAATTTTTCCAAAACTTCATATTTAAAGCCTAACATAAAAACTGTTCTACTGAGATTTTTTTTAAATTTCATTTTCGGATTCAGCGGCCGATTTCACATTAAAACTGATCTTCAGTTTACTTAGTTGGGGCTTGTGATATAGCGCAGTTGGCAAGTCTGTTGTCTCCTGAGCCGATTTCGCGAGTTCGAGCCCAAGAGCGAACACAATTGTACCGGGTGAGTTTTTCAATAACGATCCGTCAACTGCACCGTTGATAAAGTCGAGAATGCCATGAAGTTGGTAAAACGACTATAATCGAAACAAATAAAAAAGTTTACTTAGTTAAAAAAAACTAAACTTGATAAACTAGTATAATCGATCATTTTCAACTCCTATCACTTTCTTCTAATTCTTCTATCAGTCTTTAATTTGAAAAACTTAAAACTTTCTCAATTATAATCAATTTTTCGATAAGTATGTAAAATTAAACAGGCTTTCCAACGTTTAGTTTTCTACATCACCTTTATCAAGGAATTTAGCGGTATTCTTTGAAAGGTTATATAAAACCCAAAACGCCTGATGATGTGATAATAATTGTTTCCTAAATCATCTACTTGACTGATATCATAGAAAAACAATTTTTAAACACTAACCATACTGTCGATAAATATTTCAAATTAACAAAATTAAGTTGAAAAACACTGAACCCTTTTAATACCAAACGACGATGTTGTGGTAGTGATCTCCATGCGCTATTTAGCTCTCACCAGAAGTCTTATTTTTTTTAGAAAATGAAATATACAATAAGCATTACCATTTCTTGTACTACACATTGCTTGTTTAATTTTGTAGGTAACACTTCTACTCCCGGTTTTATCAGACTTTTTTGCAAACCAGAAAGTGGGGCGATTCGGCTCGGTGTTGAAAGGTTTACCTTATCGTCAAACTAAATAAATCAAAGAAAACATCCCTCTCGGTTTAGTCACGGTTCGATTCCAAAACGAACAGTTTTCTTTCATGAATAATTGAAAATACAGTACTCGCTCATTAAACGGACGCTCTTGGGACCGAAGGTTGCGTCCGACTATCGAAAACGTCTGATTAGGGTAATCTCTTCAGAAACATTTTTTTGGTCAACACCAAACCCCAAAACCCCATTTTTTCCATCACAATTTTTGATCCCAAGTAACACAGATCAAGCCAACTAGCATTAGGAAGTTTTATTATGGTTTAATTATGGCATTTTTTGTGCAGCTCGTTTTATGACGGTTTAATTATGGTCATGAAAAATGCTTATATTTTTGTTTTGACCATATGTTTTCAGATGGTTTTAAAAACGCTAATAAAACTTTTATTAAACATACTGTTTTAGTTATTTTAAAAGAGTTATGAGTGCTCTTTTTAAACTTTAATAAAACACAAACTTAGAAGTTTGCTTCAAGCTTTCTTTTGCATGTTCTATAATAGCACTCAGTGGATGATTATTAAACCGCCATAAAACTTAGTGACAGTTCTCGATCAAGATGTCAAAACAGGACACGCTCAGGTTAGATAGTACATATTTGAATTGGAAATCTCATTTTTACACATTTTTGATAAGTTATGTAGGTTGGTTTTGAGTTGAAATAAAAAAAAATATATATATATATATATATAAAAATCTCTGAAAACTTGAAATCACCGGAAGTGGTATGAATATCTTCACAATATGAGTATTGAGTGAAAGGGCCAAAATAGTAGGAAAAAATTTGTTGCTTGACGCCGTCATTAATCCAAGATGGTGGCTTCCGCTTTTATTTTCAAAGCTGTAAATTACTGAAAATATCATGAAACCTTCACAATATGGTAATAAGGTGAAAATGATACATAGTAGAAGTCGAATTTCGTTGTCCGTCGCCATCTTAAATTCCAAGATGGCGGCTTCCACTCAACTTGAAAATACTGTATATGACTGAAAATCGCATAAAACCCTTACAATATGGGTGGGTATAAGTTGAAAGAGATCAACCGGTAGAAGTCGAATTTCGCTATCTGACGGCATCTTGAAATCCAGGATGGCGGCTTTAGATAAACTTTAAAAATGCTATAATTAATTGAATATCGAATGAAACTAAACAAAATTACCGAACTCGGTAATTTTCGTTTACTGTGTTTGGTCCTTTCACCCAATACCCATATTTTTCAAGATGGCGTCTAATAGAGCAATTCCTCTTAAACTGATTAAGCCATTTTACCGAATGACCATATTGTGGAAATTTCAAGTGACTTTCAGTGATTTCAACCATTATAATGTTCAGTGGAAGCCAGATTTGGATTTTAAGATGAAGCCTGATATCGGAATGTGTATTCTACTCGTTGATCCTTTTCAACTTATACCCATATTGTGGGAGTTTCATGAGATTTTCAGTGACTAACAGCATTTTTAAGTTCAGTGGAAGCCGCCATTTTGGATTTCGAAATGACGTCCGATAGTGAAATTCGACTTCTTCTAGTTTAGCCCACCATTATGGTTGCTGGAAAAAAAAATAAAAAAAAACTCCGAGAACGCACAGAATCGAAAAAAAAACCAAAATTGCTGACATGTTTAATATTGCTTTATAAAAGCTTTGGTGACCAACATTGTTGACCTACAATGATATGTCTTGAAGACGTTTCTAGGGTAGGGCCAAATAGCCTGATTTTGGCTTTATTAGAGTCCAGGTGATGTTATAGATTGCGCTTTAGCTTTATATGAAGATTAATGCTATAATCCAAATGAAATTTTGCTGACCATAATAAAGCTAAAATTGTTACTTGGGATGTATAATTAAAGGTTGTGTAAAAAATAGTGCGAAAAACTAGATCCAATGAGTTTTAAGAGCTAGAAACATTTGACAACAAATATACGAAAATAACAGTTTTGGCTAATATTTTAGCCGAGCACATAAAAACATTAATAAATAATCAGGAAAGAGTTTGAGGGAAGAATACCACGGTGTGATAAATTCCTGGAAAAAAAATCAGGAAAGAGCCAGATTGGTAGAGTATGAAAAAAACTTAAATTTTTGGAAGTATTTCAACAAAACGTCCGAATATTCTGTAAAATGGGCTTTAGATTCAGCTCTGAGCGTGCCCGATAACAATGCGTCCGATTAACGAGCGAGTACTTTATTATTAGCATTTGCTGGATCAATATAACTTGAGGTTGTCAGATTTTTTTCAGCAGCTATCCGGGCCAGAGAAAACCGGGCTATTTCATCTTAAAACCGGGCAATACTCGGGCCTTTGATTTCAAAATTGTCAACGTAAATTCTGGCAAAATTCGATCAAAACCCCAGGATATACTCAACAAAAATCAAGAAAAAAACTATAAAAAAAAATTATCAAAATTTGTCATGATTATTTTTAAAAGACTTGCTAAAACCTATTCGTTTTGGACGCATGAAGAAAGCACAATAAGAGTTTTATTGTTTAATTTGACAAACAAAGTGAATAAAACCGGGCCTTATCCGGGCTTTTTGACGAATTTCGAGCAATCGAGTCGAACCGGACTTTTCTCAAATTTTGGGCAATCTATCAACCTAAACATAACTTTTACATACACCAAATATAAGTGTTAAGTATCAAAAATATGACGTAGTAAATACAGACTCCTTTCGATTTTGACAACATTCGATTTTGGCAACATCCGTGCTAAACCGTTCGTTTTTGGCAAAATAAAAAAAAAATGGTACCAACTTTTTAGTTTTAATTTTTTATAAATCGAAATTAATGTAAAACATAATAAAAGCATCTCAATTTTTTTTTCTCAATTATATTACTTTCTAACAGTAATTCTCTTGTGAGCTTTCATTATGTCGTATAAAACATCTCAAGAATTCACAGAAAACTGCTACAAAAGTTATCAAAGCAACTTTAAAATTAGTATTTCACATATTGTATACGTTGTCCAGCCAGGCTATAAATATTCTAAATGGAAAAAAAGATGAAACTAGTTCATGTCTGATATTTTCTCGTAATAAAACTGTTTGTTACATTTTGTTTCATACGACGAAATGAAAGTTCACGAGAGAATTATGCATTTTATTACTGTTTAAAATTAATATTATTGAGCCCATTAAATAAAATTAAAGCTAATTGTTCTAGCCGATTGGTCTTCAGCTTGAAGAATTTAGTGTTTCCAGAATATTCCACAAGTTTTTTTTTTGTTTCGATTATAGTCGTTTTACCATCTTTATGGCATTCGCGACTTTATCAACGTTGCAGTTGGCGGATCGTTATTGAAAAACTATCCGGTACAACTGTGTTCGATGTTTACTCTTGGGCTCGAACTCGTGGACATCGGCTCAGGAGGCAACAGACTTGCCAACTGAGCTATATCTCAAGCCCGTATATTCCACAAGTAATGACTCTAGAATGTTCCAGAAGTTCTTCCACGTGCTTTTGAATGTTCTGGAATTATTCATAATCGATTGTTCGAAGGTTCCAAAACAATCTGATTTTTTCTTACCTTCGTGTTCCCGTTCCTTCCAGAACATTCGATGCACTTATAAAGGATGTTTGCGTAGTGAGACGAGTTAGTTATCTTTCAAACTCCGTGCGCATTACATTATCCGTTTAAGAACAAATCCGTGAATTTAAGTAAATATCCACCTTGTTAAGACATCATTCCTACAAATTTGAAGTGTGATAAATTCCTAATAACCATTGGAAATCGAGTGATTGAGAAAATAAAAACCCTTTTAAGTTAGAAACCAGTGCGTTTCCTTTCTCCGGAAAAAATACAGTCCACTCGGCCTAAATACTAATGTTATGTTTTACATCAGAAGGCTCTTATTATAGTTTGAGACCTCTTCCCTCTCTCTGGAAGGAGGGAGGGGTCTCACTGAAAATAATAAACATGTTGAAATAATGAAGCAAACGGAACCAAATTTGGCTTGCGAAGGTATGTGGGTAGACATAATATTTTAAAGATGGTTTGTTACCTCTCCCTACTTCCACTGTGAAGATAGAAAAGGGAGAGGGCTCCCATACATTTTTTGCACAATTCGAGAACCAATCAAGCAAATGGAACCAAATTTGACGTGAGTGGTCTTTTGAGTGCGAAAA
This sequence comes from Uranotaenia lowii, assembly GCF_029784155.1. NCBI lineage: Eukaryota > Metazoa > Arthropoda > Insecta > Diptera > Culicidae > Uranotaenia > Uranotaenia lowii. Next base: position 61,859,653 of record NC_073692.1, read on the forward strand.
ACGGCTCTATGATTATTTGGGACTCCTCCCTATTTGGTTTGGGAAATACAAAGGAGGAGGGGGTCTCCCATATAGTTTTATGCATCCCTCGAGAACTTATCGAAAAAATGAGACCAAATTTGTAATGGAAATATATTTGAGTACAAGAAAGAATTTTTTTTAAGGTTCTGGGACCCCTCCCACTCTCCAATCAGAAGAGGGGAAGGAAAAGGGAAGCTTTCATACAATAGTTCCTCAATTTTCACCAACATTAAAATTTTTAATTTTTCACTATAGGTAATCAATTTTAAAACGCGTTTTAACATTAGCTTGTTGACTCGGGGCGAACTGAGCACCATTGATCGGGACACGATGAGCATTTTGGGCTAGTTTACAAACTTCAGCCCGTGTTTGCATGAACAAACACAACGTTACTTAGGAAACGACAATGTGAAGTGTACATTCAGTTCCGGAAGAATTTTTTATCAACTTGAAAGTGGGAATGAAGTAGAAATTAAGAACCGGAAAGTCGTTTTGAAGAAAATCATCACATCAAGTAAAACCCTTGTCTACTCATGGTGTTCATGTAGAGCAGCAAGTATGTAGCTCGATTTTGAAGCGGTGAGTTCGAGTTCGAGGCTTGGTAAGAACATGTCATTTAAAAGTGAGTTTAGTACAAATATGATTGATTAATTTGAATCAAATAAAGCGGACTTTGAGAGAACTTCAAGCCATATGCGGGAGCAAAAAAGTATTTTCTTCGATTTTTTTTACTGCTTATAAAAGTTTTTTTTGAAGCTAGTTGGAAGTTATTTAGCAATGTTTATGAACTCTTTGTCAACTTTAAAGTTTGTTTAGCAGCAGAAAAGTTTCACGGATCTTTTTTACAGCTCTATGTGAACTTATGAGTTCGTTCCAAAAGTTGTATTCAAACTTATGGTTGCTGGGGTAATTACTTCAGTGAGAATCTTAAAAAGGTCGCACACAAGAGTATTTTACTACAAACCTGACCAAAAACTCAAAATTTAAATTTTTCAAAAATCTGAATGTTTTTGGATTTTGGTTTGTTAGATATACTTTTGCATATAAGTATTTTTGGATTTTACTTTCGGCCATGTGTGTCAACAAAAAAAGGGTTGCATTTTTTCAGATACAGTCCTTATACTATTTTTTAAATTATAAATTCTACCCCATTTTCCTTAATTCCCTTGCTTAAATAATTTCTTCTATTAAATTATTATGCATTGCCACCGCATAAGAAATAATTAATTTTAATTACTGCAGAGTTCATAAAGAACGAAAAAAGCATTATCGATTGATTCGTTCATCCACTTTTTTGTAGAGAAATTGTAAAGTAAAATCATAGTACGTTTAAATACTGAACCCGGTACCCTTTTTTCTTCTATGGCGACCGTCAAAAATTGGATCAAGTATGTAAACAGTCAAAAGAATGGTGATTGGGAATAGCAGCTCATTCTCGTTGCACAAAATTGATGCTCTCTCTTTGAACATCTACAACGACTCCGGCCACGTCCTAGTAATCAAAAGGTAGTGAAGAAATGAAAAAAAGAGATGAAAGATATGGTGCTTTAACACCCAGATCACCTCTGAATCCTAGTGAAAATTTTGTTGTTGGAAGTATGGAAGTGAAAGAATATGAACGATTTTACCACATGGAATCTTGATTTACATTGATCGTACCCAAAAGTATCTGTCTAGAGTGTTGCAATCCTCAGAATAAAGTCATGACTCATAAGATTACTTGATTCAGAAGACGTGATTCTTAAACATTTTTAAGCAAACAAAACTGAATTCTTAATCTGAAACACATAGGAAAAAGTGTTCCTTAATGCGCCTCCGGCCGTTTGACGAAATGACTGCCTAGACAAAATATCTAATCAATGCATTTTTTGGATGGTACGCTTTGAACAAAAAGAAATTTTATGAATTTACCAACTAAAATAAAAAAAAAAATTCATACAAGGTTTCTTAATGATTAGAAAGTGGAATAAAAAAGTGTTTTTCTAAAATGTTTGTAAAATGCCTCTCTCCTAAAATAGCAGATTAAATAGAATGAATATATGATTTTTGATAAATGATTGAACTTTTACAATGCGTGCAGAACGTGGCCATCTACTATCCAGCTTCCATTTACTGTATTTAAAAAACATCCGTTACTTCACAGATTGACTTGATCCTTGAAGTTTGCTGTGTCTCGGATTAAAAACCTCGTTAGCAAAATTTGAACCTCGGCATAATACAAGGCAAAAGTAATAAAAACACTTCTTCGGTACTTTGTGTTAGGCATCATGCAATCGGGCTTAAAATTTTTGGATTTTTGAGATGTTTTCTGTTTTATGAAAAATCATGGCCTTCTCTAAGAGCCAATTCGTGTTGGGAAAAAGTGGTAAAAACTTTGACACTAGTAGCAAATTTTAAAAATTTTATTATTTTACTACAACACTGATTCAATTTCAGCCATGTGTGATAAAAATCGAGCTATTTTTGCATCACAGCATGCGAAAAAAGAACACGTGTTGAAAAAAAAACTTGAAGGCCGCAGATCTTGAAAATGTTTTGCATGGTGAAGTTTTCAAAATGTGCTACAAGTGTCAAAATTTCTATCACTGTTTCCCAACACAAGTGAACTTGCTCTAACAGGGAGGGCAGTTGTAAAAAAAGCTTTGGTTTTTAAACATATAAACAAGACCAATTGGTTTCTGGACAATGTCTCAGGTGGAAAATTTTGGATTAGTCACCTTCTTATTCATGGTCAAACTGAAGGCATTTATATTTTATTCTATTCTATCACCATCAAAAGTTCAGCATGGCTCTGACTGTTATAATAAAGCTTTTGAATGTGCCGCCACATGTGTATCACTTTTGACTGGTGTTAATTGATGTTAATCACACCGTTACCGATAATCAATTCGAAGGTCAGCGAGTGATGATTAATTTTGGATTCTTCTGAAACAAGTTTGATTTGTGACGTTTATTCTTATTAAAAATACACCTTACACTTTTCAAGTAATTACACTAGTTTACAGCATTTTTGAACTCAGTAAACTGAAGGTCATTTTTAATGTGAAATCGGGCGCTGAATCCGAAAATAAAATTCAAAAAAATCTCAGTAGAACCGTTTTTGAGTTATGCTCCAAATATGAAATTTCGGAAAAATTAAAAAAGTTCTTGTACTAAGATTAAAATATCTCGGACGGCATAACAGTAATTTGAAATCCCTTTTTTGAATATTGAAGGTGAATAAATTTTCTATCGATCATCTGAACACTGTTTTTGCGTTTGACCAACAGTATTGTTGATATTAGTGACCTTATGAGAAGAAAAATTATAAAAAACGCATTTTTTGGAGAAAATTTTGCTTCAACGAAAGTTTTAGACTCGATGGTAGCATTTAAAAAATCTGATTTTCTTTTGCGCTTAAATGTCAATTTAAAACAAAGATTTCAAGTGGTTATTTATCAAAATCGGTTGAAAATTGAAGAAGTTATGGCTACTTTACCATAACTGAATTTTTTGTAGTTTTTCCTAATTTAACGAACCGCAGTACACTTATCACGGTATGGGAAGAATGAAACATGATAAATCTCTCTCGCTTCAAGTCAAAATTATTTGTTAGCTTACCAGAAGGTCACATGCCAAGTTTCAGGAAGATCTGACCATTGGGAGGGGTTGCTTAAGTCTCAAACGTTAATAAAATTTTGAGGTATTTTGCCCGGAAGGAACGAAAAATACTGGTTTTTCATCAATAACTTTTTTCATCACTAGCCGATTGTTTTTTATGGTTGATTTTCTTAAAGTCTAAGTTGAGACAAATATTTCACCCGAAGACTGTAACTCGATTGGATTTGAAACACAAAAGTTATTGCGGTTCAAAGATTGTATTTTGGTCGAAAATTCTCGTATAAAACGCAATGCGTAAAAAGTACTCATTGCGTGTTGGACAAAATTTGCGGCCTTTGAACTGCAATAACTTTTTTACTTCAAGTCCAATCGTGTTGCAGTTTTCGGGTGAAATATTTGTCTCAACTTAGGCTTTAAGAAAATCAACCATAAAAAACAATCGGCTAGTGATGAAAAAAGTTATTGATGAAAAACCAGTATTTTTTGTTCCTTCCGGGCAAAATACCTAAAAATTTTATTAACGTTTGAGACTTGAGCAACCCCTCCCAATGGTCAGATCTTCCTGAAACTTGGCATGTGACCTTCTGGTAAGCTAACAAATAATTTTGACTTGAAGCGAGAGAGATTTATCATGTTTCATTCTTCCCATACCGTGATAAGTGTACTGCGGTTCGTTAAATTATGAAAAACTACAAAAAATTCAGTTATGGTAAAGTAGCCATAACTTCTTCAATTTTCAACCGATTTTGATAAATAACCACTTGAAATCTTTGTTTTAAATTGACATTTAAGCGCAAAAGAAAATCAGATTTTTTAAATGCTACCATCGAGTCTAAAACTTTCGTTGAAGCAAAATTTTCTCCAAAAAAATGCGTTTTTTATAATTTTTTTTCTCATAAAGTCACTAATATCAACAATACTGTTGGTCAAACGCAAAAACAGTGTTCAGATGATCGATAGAAAATTATTCACCTTCAATATTCAAAAAAGGGATTTCAAATTACTGTTACGCCGTCCGAGATATTTTTATCTTAGTACAAGAACTTTTTTAATTTTTCCGAAATTTCATATTTGGAGCATAACTCAAAAACGGTTCTACTGAGATTTTTTTGAATTTCATTTCCGGATTCAGCGCCCGATTTTACATTATAAATGTTCGTCAGTTAATCAAGTTCACGATTTTTTTTTTAAATTTTGTAAACTAGTGTTACCAACCTGAAGATGGTACCATTACCCTAAAGTCTCATTCTTATGGTTGTCGTTTGTTTCGAATGGAACCGGTAATAACAACAAATTTAATTAGTACAAGCCACAATGAAGAAGGATGACGATTTAGCCAGGCTATAATGGATGAAAACATCTTACCACAAAAACGATGACATCATCTGCTTTTGAAAATGTGGAAGTGTATGTTCTTTTTTTTATTGACCAGCCACCACAAATGAATGAAACCGGTGTTGAAGCTCAGTTGCGACTTGATTTTGAGTCAGCTGAGACGTTTTTGAAGGTGGAAAAATTGTGAACTGTCATTTTCTGTTTTTGTGACACATAAAGTTTGTTTTATATAAGCATAAAGTTTTTTGGAGGCGGTCGTCGATTACGATGGATCGACATTTTCAAAGGTGAAGTTTTTAAATCAATCTTTTGGAAATTAACGTTTATAGATATGTGAATGTATTTTTGTCAACAATCAATAAAAATTGTCATAATTTTTAATTGTTGTTGTTTTCTTTTTCCGGGATATTCATCCTTGCGGATGATTCATCCCATATCATTTTTTTTTAATTTCTGACTTGTTAGAAAAAACACATTAAAATAATTTATTTTCTTTTCACAGGTAAACATGTTAAAATTTGTGTTACTATCAGTGCTCGTAGCTGGAGCTAGCGCCGGTAAATTTGAAACTTATCTATAAAAAGGATTCTTTCTAATTTTCATTTTATTAATTTCTCTCTTCCAGGCTACGCCAGCAGCCAGTACGCCGGTACGTCCTCGAACGGTCTGTATAATCAGATCAACGCCGATTCCTATGCTGACAAGTACCCCTACACCAATACAGGTTTCAACGGGGGCTTCGCCCAGAACTTCGCTGGCCCCAATGGGGTAGTGGGTGCGGCAGCTGGAGTTGGAACCGGAGCCGGAGCTTTTACGCCCGGATTCGCTCCCTACCAGCCGGTTCCGGCCTTCCCGAATGCTTTCGATTTCAACGGTTTCTTCCAGGGGCTGCAGAACAATTTCGCAAAGTAATGCGCTGTGTTCCTCTTTTTCTAAATTAAAGCTGGTGGTGGTAGGATTTGTGCTATTCGTGGATCAACTTTCATCCCTTCTCTTGCTTTCTCTTAACTTTTGCTTTAAACTCGCTGTTTCGGTTTTTGGTATTCTTCCTAAGCATTGGTGAAATTTTATTGCTTCATCCTTTTATAGTGTCTGTAATAATTTGAAATAACTACTCGGGAACCTGTTTCTGTATAGAAGATTAGCTTCAGCACTGCTATGAAAATCGCTGACATTAGCTGATTTTATTTGCTTTTTTTTTCTCTCGCCATTCGACAAACAGAAAGAAAAAACTTAAGATGAGTGCATTCGGATGGTTTATTTTTAGTCTCATCCTGATTAGAGAAGTTCAAGGTTGCAGTTGATGCAGACGTTTTTCGCCAATCATCATAAATCTTTCAAAGCGTTTCATAGGGTTTTCATGAGACATAAAAATATTTGACACAAAGAGCGTATAAAATTTACAGCCGATGACACGAAACCGACTAATAGCGTTCAGTTCAGCTACGCAGGCTCACGCGACGGGAGGATCTTTTGCGACCGCAGCCTCCGGATCGTACGCGTACCACTATCAACTTCCGGCAACTTCTTCACAGCAGCAGCAACAGTTGCAGCATCCGTATCCGGCACCGTACACAGTCCAAACTAACTTGCAAGATTTTTACAACAGCTTCCACAAGTAATTTCAGTAATGATTGCATGTGCTAGTTTAGTTCAGAAAATTTTACGACCTTAAATATCGGGGCTTGAAATTAAAAAAAAAAAGCACAGAATGTCTAATCATAAAGAATTTTCTTTTAAGAATCGGGGTCGCCTGGCTGCATTGAAAAAGATATTCAGGAGTTATGTTGAGGTTTCAACTTTTTTTTTATGTTTAAATACAGCGCAACAAAAAATTTACTAACAATAAGATAATTTTTCACTTCTCGTATGTAAAATTAGTCCTCATACAACCATCGAAACAGACCATTAATCTTATCGAAACTCACAAATCATTTTTATCACATCTTTTCAAACGTGTTTAACGAGGGATTAATCACACTATATCTTATGAAACACAACCGGATAGGAGGGCGGTGATAGGTTCTTCAGTTAAAAACGAACCATCCTGTTGAGTGCCAAAAACTAGACTAAATTTTTTGGAATATATATTTTGTTCTAAACTTTCTTTGGCTTCCGAGTGCGGCTTCTCGGGTGCATCAGCACAAAATATGCATTTTCTTTTGTGCCATCAGAACCTGGATGGTGGTCATGTTGAGATGATCATACATAGCAGCGCTCGTGTTGTCCAGGCGCGATCGCCTCTGGCTCAGCTCCAAGTGTTGTATTCTTTTGTCGTTCCTACGCCAATGGTACAACAGTATAGCGATTATTATCGCCAAGATGACGATTCCGTCCAAGGAATACGACGCTATGTCGTGAACGAAAATATTGTTTTCGACTCCTCCAAATGGCCACATGATGCTAGGGTAAATGCGCCTAATTTCGCTATATTATGTCAGAGGTTTTTAGCATTGATATTAGTAGGCCGAATCTTTAATTCTTAGATTTACAATTTTTTGGTAGCTAAGTTCCAAATTCTTTTCTGAACTCTGTTATGGCTTGAAATACTCATTTCAAGCCTATATTTACGAGAAATATCATGTTTTATAAAGTGTGTCGATGTTCCTAATTTGGCAATAATTGTTCCTAATGTTAACATAGGGGTGTTCCTAATGTTAACACATGAGGAAAAATGTATCCGCGTACCCAATATTACACTATTTGTTCCTGATTATTCATATGGGTCTGTTTTTTTAATACTTTAATGAGAAAAATCTCAAAACTCACCTTTTTATAAATTTTACAACGTTTTTGGAATATGAATAGATAAATAGGACTATTTACATCCTACATAATATTCCTTCACGATAGTTTTGAAGAAAGTAGTAGATGCTGAGCTTATTAAAATTCAAACTTTACCTTTTCCAATGGATACATTTGTTATATTTCAAAAAGAAGGAAATTCATTGTATTGGATACAAATAAGATACAGTCAAACAGAGCATCATGCAACAGCATGGTTAGATGCAACATTTGTATACCACAACACTTATTTAACTTTTATTTTAGTATAATAAAATTAACATTTTATGATAACAAGACGATGATGCCATATTTCTCACACTGTGAGATAGTTTTTTGAAATCTTTCATTCTCATAGAGAATTTGAAAAATCGAAATTTTTACATTTTTTGATGCCGTAAAATACTTTACACAGTATGACGGATTGGTTTAAAAATATCATTTAAAAACTTTATATTGATTTTATTATCCTATATCAACACTGTTGGTGTATAAATATTTTTCGGACAATCATTTAATTTTTTGAATAAATATTTTCAAATTTCAGTTACCAGTTTGCGCTAAAATGCATCGACATGCAAATCAATGATTCAAAGTTTAAATCTTGTTTCCATATAATTGAATATGGTTTTAATTTTTTTATAGTAGTTTTTATCCCTTACTGTATACAGCACCCTTAGGCTTTCTTTTTTAAAAAAAAATCCTTGACCGAAAAAATAAGTATCAAATTTAATTTGAACATAATCAAAAATAACTGCAGATCATGGTTTATGCGTAAAGAAATCACAAATTAATTAAAAACTATAACTTTTCACACTTTCTCATTTGATTTTTCATTGAAAACCAAGGTTTTTGCAACTTACCCCTTTTTCTTAGTAGGGTGAAAATCGTATGTTTTGTACATTTAAAAATAATTGGGGAAACCAATTATTTTTCTGACTACGTTAATTAGATGTCACTTTAACCTTAAAACTTTTGATGTACAAGCGGTATGATTATCTGTGGACATTAGGGTTTAAGAAGTCATTGAAGTTGAAAAGTATTGCATGATGCCCCATGTGGCAGTATACAACGTATTTTATTTAGATTTTTTTTTCAATTTTTCCTTTCGACTTTGTTCTTGTTGAGAAACTCTCTGTAACTTGATGGTTTCCTTTTCTGTCACGTAGGGTGCGTTCTTTAAAACCTGGCAAAAAGATTTTCTCAACATTTTTAGCTTTGAGATACACTTAAGCAAAAAAAAAATCATGTTTTCTTAACTCAAAACAGTTTATTTAAACAGATCGTTGAAAATTAAGTTAAAACACAATTCAATCAATCAAATTTATTTCAAATGCATTCTATGACTTTGATATAGTTTGGAAAACTTTGACTATGTCCATAATTAGGAACACATTGAAAACAGTGTTCCTAATTGTGGACATAAGCTTTTTTTAGTTTTTACACGAAAAAACCATGGTTCTAACATACTAATTACTAAAATCATGATAAAAAACAATCCGACAAAAAATTTCAAAAAACTCGGTTCACAAATTCAGCTTTTATCTTCCATTTCTGAATAGGTGTTTTTTTTAGAAATTTGCTAACAACTCCATTCAATTTGGACACACTTTGAAACAATCCTAATTTTACTATTAATCCCGTGAGTTAGAAAACTATTTTTCCTGTAAAATGAAAGTTCAAATGATTCTTTACATTATCATATTTTTTATAATTTTGATAAGTGGAAAAAACGCCACAAACAGTCAAAATCGAACGGTATGTTAACATTAGGTACACATGCCATATTAGGAACACCTACCCTACTTCGTTTGGTACTTTGAGGCGCATTTTATTGTTAGGTAACGACCACTTTCTGCTTACTCTAAATTTGTTTTGGGAACTCTGCCGACTACAATTTCCCATCGATTTTCAAATATGTCAGCGCTTTTCAAAATGGTTTGATTGACGCGAAAATTCTTTCTAAACTTTGTTTAGGGATGATTTTACCGGCTCGTTTTCATATTTATTTCACTTCCAGTAGAAATCAGTGCAAGTATTTTGAGTAAATTTAGTTGGGCGTGTAACGTTTACACGTGCGAATAACGCCATTATTTATCTACTATCAAGTGGTTTTTGAGTATGCTTTTCGTTTTTCTCACATAATTTCTTCGAAAGCTTCTCGTTTTGAAGACCACAGCTTGTTCAATTTGCATTTAGTCACAAACACAACTTCTTTAGTAACGAACCGTTTTAGTACCACCAATTCAATGTAATAGTACGTTGCCAGATGTAACTAAACTACTGATTCAAGTTCGTAAAATCGGAGGAAAAGCGGTAAATGTTTCTGCAAAAATTAATTGTACCGATAGTTAAGTACGGCTTAGTAAATCTGGTGCACCCTATGATAGTCTGCCACATTAAGTACTGCGTAAAACATCTATAAAAAAAATTCTACTGGATCTTTTCTGGAACATCTAATGAAATATCCCAGGCCTTCTTGGAATGCGCTTTAATCCACGTTTAACCGTCAATTAGTATTAGCAGCTCCATTTTCTTGATATACAGCTTAATGGCGCGGTAATCAGCCACCATATTCTGCTTGTCTAGGCTACTTCTATTTAAATACATCAAATGTGGCCTACGATAAAGCAAACTTATGACAATCGGTATAGGTATGATATTTCAGTGAAACTCAACTCAACTCGAGTGGAAAAACATTTATAATCAAATTCTTTTTCCGGATGACGATTTGAATGCAGCTGATGTGCTAGGACAAATAATTTGTATGTATGTATGTTGATTATCCACCATGGGTGCACGGATTCACCGCAGTTTCTGCCTAAGTATGTGCTCACATGCAGTCAATCAGGAGGGTTAGTTTACTTACAGGTATTCTGGCATCTGTGTATATACCTGGCCATCTGGCAACTTATTGAACATTCTTATTACATAAGTAGCCGGTTATCAGAGGAAACACATCTTACTTGTCGGCAACGTATGGGATTCGAACCCAAAAGTTTTCTTGCCTACACCGGGAATGGAACGCGGTACACCTGGCATACAAAAACCAGACTCGCGTCAGCCTATTCGCCATACCATATCGGCGCTAATGTGCTTGGAAAAAGAATTTTAATTTAAAATAATTTTCATAGCTGCTCATATTGCCTTCATTTTCCAACATACCCAATATACCCTTAAATAATGCAATCCCTGGGTAAAATAAGCAGATTGAGAGTCATTCCAGTGTCGCTTCATCCCTTAGGAACCACGAGATTCTTCTTAAATATCTCTCAAAAAAGAAGTCATTTTACTTTGATATGTAGTCTATGTCTGGCCGTGATCTGACTGTGAAGATTCTCTCCTAAGTTCCTCTATCATATCCCACTAGCTTTGTGAATTTGTATCCTTGTTTGCCGATCTTAGATTCTCATTTCCTGATGTAGCACGATAGCGTCTGTACTAAAACCACTTTCCTTTGGTAGGTTGGTCGGATATCACTTATTTCAGCTTTTTTAGCCTTTCTAGCTTCCAATATCTTCTACATACATCTATAATTCTAGATGGATTGCGTTCTCACGCACACACTAATCCTGAAGGGATCAAGCCTAAACCCTCGAGTCCCTGGTCGTTGCTCTGGAGACTCAGTGGAGGGTGGGCACACAAAGCCTTCTTTTGATTGGCTGAACTCGAGCGTGCGATAAGGGAGAGCTCAAGGTCAGCTCCTGGATCTAATGGACAAACCGGAGTTCCTTTTAATAATTTGACAATGCTTAATTATACTTCCAGATGTTTTTTTTTCTCTTACCTTACAGAACTTACTTGTGTATGTGTGTCAGTTAGACTGCCAGAAATTTGTATGGGGAATTCAAAACCTGTGAAATGTTATGCGCTGCAGGCTAAAATTGATCCTAGACCAAGTGCAACATCTCATGCTAATTTGGGCCAGATCGGATGACGGGAAGGGGTCGCTCAACTAGCCTGAAGTATGTATGGGATTTTGAAACATTTTCTTCTGGAGAAACATTAAAAACCAGTTTCTCCAGTTCTTCTTTGTTTTTTTTGTTTGGATTATAGTCGTTTTTTTTTTTGAGCAGGGAAAAGCCCCCTCGAGTTTATCAACTTTATCAACGTTGCAGTTGGCGGATCGTTATTGAAAAAATTATCCGGTGCAACTGTGTTCAATGTTTACTCTTGGGCTCGAACTCGCGGGTTTCGGCTCAGGAGGCAACAGAGACTTGCCAAATATCACAAGCCCTTCATCCAAAGACTGCATTTCGATAAGAGTTAAGAAAAATATGTGAAGGCTTCAAAATGAGCTAACTTTTTTAAGGGTGGCATTCATCAATGTTAATGAGTCGGGGCGGTCAAACATATTAACGCCTCATTACCAGAGATGAATACCACCTTTAAACAAGTTAGCCCATTTTGAAGCTGAATAAAAATTTTATCTTAACTCTTATCGAAATGCAGTCTTCGGATGAAATATTTGCCATAATTTGGGCTTTAAGAAAACACGTATTCAAAAGAAATTGACCGTAGGGTTCTAAATTTATTGATGAAAAACTGGTTTTTCATGTTTATCCAGAACAAAATGTCTCAAATCCCATACAAACTTCAGGCTCGTTGAGCCGATCTGGCCCAAATTTGGTGTCAGATTTCGACAGATCGTACAGGTTGTGGTAAATCGTGGTGGGTGGATAAAGGTATGAGACTAGCAAGCCCGAAATGATTGTCTCTAGGCTATCGAGCTATTCCCGGGCTGAGACTGATTTCGATCCTCTAGCTGAGGCAGGCCGATATTGATTTTTCAGCTATATCTCAAAACTGGAATGTCTTACATAAATTGAATGTTCTAGAAAAAAATGCCAAATGAAACAAAATAATCTTTTTATCTCAAAAGTTTTTATTTAATTTATTTTTTGAGTTATTGCACTTTGTTTGAAAAAGCTAACAAAATGTGACTTGATTATCTTTTCTTATCACTTGAAAATGTTTTCCACACTATAAAATTATAATAAAAATACTCATTCCAATATGTCAATCGTTAGAGTATAATATGAATTTCTGAAAGCCATATTTTCAAAGCAATAGTTAACTCTCAATTATTTTTAGGAAAATTTTTTAAAAATGTATATTATGGGATCACTTGATCCATCGAGTCCATAAAAAAAATGTTTTTCTTCTGAATGGATGTTGATCATTGTCAAGTACTAAATTATTAAAATTTATCCAATGACTTATATTTATTAAATAATATCCTGATAAAAAAAATTAAAAAAAGTGCTTTTATCTAAAAATTAGAAAATTTCGCCTTAAAGTATGCAATGAAAAAGGGTAGTAGACAAACTTAAAAAAATGTTTTGTATGAAACTTTTAAAATAAAAACTATTGTTGCCTAAAAAATCAATGGAACTTGTTTCTTTAGATTTTGCATGATTTTTGCTAAAGCTTAGGGCACCCTGATCGCAGGATCAAGTCTTCTTTATAAACGGAGCAAGTCTCCATTAACTTTAAAAATATCAAAAAAAAAATAATCCCACGCTTCCAGTTTATCAACGGGTTCATGTTTCGATCTGACTTTTGCAGCATATAAAATAACACGCTTTCAGAAAATACACAAGACGACTAGTATTCCCATTAATCCTCCCCTATTGTTTTAATTCCCCAAACATGCTAAGGGGCCAGAAATGATTCGTTTTCTCACCTGATCCTTTCTCAAAACATTTAATCATGCTCAACTTCCCTTTTAGTTCGAATAAGAAACGCTTCGAATTCTGCTGCACTGAAGACCACCATTAAGAGACTGCCTAGCCGTGTTCGATATCTTATCGAACCCTCAATTTTCCCTCCTAAACCTTTCATCTCCCTCCTTCCGTTATCTTGCAAAATTTGAATGACCTAAACGCAAGGAAAAACGAGCACAAACTCTGTACTCCATAAAGACGAACTGTAACGGATTCAAAATAGTGAGTCCAATGGTGAAGTCAAGGACCTCCTAAAGCATGGATGGCCAAGCATTTAAACAAAATGGTTTTACTTTGAAGCTATCGGACAGCAGAAATTTAATTTCACGATGCGAAATTCCGCCTGTAGCCTTTTGAGGAATCTTGAGGATTAAAAAACTTTATGGGCTGCAGGCAATATTGATTTTGACTTTTGAAGATCCCCGATTTCATGCAAACATTTTTTCTTTCGAATTACATAAAGAGCCTACAGGTGGATCCATGATGCGAAATTTTCATAAGATATTCAATTTTTGCAGTCTGAAAGTTCCAAAATAAGAGTTTTGATGTAAATTGTGGCCACCCGTGTCCTAAAGGTTTATCAGATTCGGACGTGAGGGATTGTGATCAGATAAAATCACATGTCTTGAGTTTAATTGATTGATTCTTGTATAGATCGGGTTCACAATCCATTGACTACATATCGGTTTCAGGCTGGGTACAATGATTTGCCAAGACTCAGCTCCTGTGAAAAAAACAACAATTTTCAAAATCAAAGCTTTGGTTTTCACTGTTTTTTTTTAACTTTAAAAAGTTCTCTTGTATGTACATATATTTCGCAACCTATTATCATAACTAACTGATTATAGTTGAAGTTCAATCTTATGATGATTTTGCTTTGTTTTTTAGATTTTGCCAGCAAAAATTTCAGTTAAAACTTTTTCAAGTGGCACATAAATAACTAAGTTTTGTTAATTTCGAAATTTCCCTCAGTTTCCTTCAAAAGAGAAATATTGGGCAAGAAAGTAGCAGAAATTGAAAGGGAAGGATGAAGTTTGGGTAGCTTAAGCAGATTTGACAAAGTACATATAAGGGTGAAAAACTGATTAATAACATAACTGAAAAAGTGTGCGATGGGACTTCTCGTAGTTTTGCATTTTGGTTTGTTGAGCAGCTCTTTTCCCAAGTGTTTATTAGAGGTGTCTCGACAGGCTTGTGGTTTAGGGATACACCTTAGTTGTGGGGTCGGTTTGTTACAGATAGAAGTCAAACGATCAACAGGTTCGTTGCCAGTTATGACGTTATGCCCTGACTTTCTTTTTGTGTTAAACCCGTTTGTGTTATGAAGTATATCCGAAGTGTTTCTACTATTACCCAAATATAAGGTTGCCAGATTGCCCGGTTTTATCCGGGTTTGCCCGGCAATTTAATACAAAATTTGGGGAAAATCCGGTCCGGTTGCCCGGATTTAATTGAAAACAGCCCAGATTTTGCCCAAATTTATTCACTTTATTTGCCAAATCAAACAAAAAATATACAATTATGATCCATTTTTTTTTTATTTATGCGTTCAAATTGAAATTTTCAGAGAAATTTTTATAAAAATAATCTTGAAAGATTTTTAAAGCCTAAATTACAATATTAAATAAACTGATGAATTTTAATGAAAAAAATATGTCAAGTTTTTTTCTTGATTTTTGTGGAGTAATTTCTGGGTGTTCAACAGATTTGCCCGGATATTGCCCGGATTTTTGGTCAACCAGGTTTTTAGATAAAAATGCCAGGATTTATCCGGCCCGTAAAGATGCCTAAAAAATTCTGACAACCTTACCAAAATAGATATACGATATAACGATAACGCAGTGCGGTTCCTTAAAAGATATTTAGGGGCAAATAATTGTATTAAATAAAAGTCATGCTTTTGGCTATTGGTGTGAGAAAACCTCGTAGATTTAAAAATCTACCAAGGGCTTAGCTCAAGTCCGATTGATGTTTCTGTTATTACACCATTATGTCATCTAAGGGTTTTTGATATATTTTATTTTGTTTGATATTAGCTTTATAGCATACTTATTGAACTTTCTAAATATATTATTGTAACAATGATGGTACAAATAGTTTTTGAGAATTTTCTTTTTTTTTAAACTTCGAGTTCCAGTTTGTTCTCGTTTGGTTCCTTTCCATTATATGTTTATATCTGTCTGATAATTATCTCTAACGACACCATCACCAAAATACTAAGAACCAGACTAGACTGTAAATAATTCCTCTGTTTCCAAACAATGACGCTCGTTCACAACATCCGTCATCCGTCTCGTGGGGAAACCACATTAATTCATCTCCCGTAATCTGAAACTGCTCCATCACCAATCTTTCACGTTCGATTGATGACTGCATGCAGGACTTGTGTGTTTAGCAAAGTAAATTAATAACCGACATTTATATCGTTTCGAATGCTTTTCCTTCTTCCATGATCTCCACCACAATCGTGTATTGAATGACGCCAACCACGACACGATGCCGCGTTGATGATAATCGTAATCAGTTTGTATCAGCAGCAGCTAAACCACCAGAACGCCCTCTTCAATAGCTTCCGGCAGCAGCAACAGGCATTCGCAGCGGCCGCAGGAACCCAAGGAGCTCAGGGACAGCAGCAGCACTTCGCCGGTGGTGCTCCGAATGGAGGTCAGTACGGATTTGCTGGATCATCGGCTTCCTATGGCCCAGGGGGTTTCCACCAAACTGCGCAAATCTATCCAGAGAATCCGGTTTGTTTTTGTGTTTTTGTGTTTTTGTTTGTCTTTTTTGGGGATTTCCTTTCTTATATATATTTTTTTTTTTACTTTTTTAGGGATCGCCAAACATTGATACCCGTTTTGGTGGATCTCAACAAGGAGGACCAGGTATGTGATCATTGTTTGAGAAAGTAATAACTTGATTGATTGTACACCATTTTCGATAAAAAACTGTGAATCAGATAGACGATGATTTGTTTTTCACGTTATGTTGTTATTTGTTTCACAAGTTTAGTTTCATCAAAATCACAACAATCATCAAATGGTTTCAAAAATCCATTTATTGAATTGCTAAAAAATTTCTGATATGATTTTTTCCAAAATTATTTTGATTTGTAACAACATATTTTTTCTATTGTAGGTTTCGTCGGAGTGTCCAGTTTCTCATCGTCATCGAACATCAACGGTCAAACCCACCGTGAAGCGGCTACTTCGGTCAATGACAACGGCAAGGTGACCACCTATCATGTCCGTTCTTAGATCGGCTGAGAGCCCTATCGGTCAGAGGATCTTGCACAGGACGACAGTACATGACTTAGTTTTTGGGAGACTGTTTTTGTGATTTTTCTAAGTTCATATCACAATTATACGGAACCCATCCCCTTCAATCATCATGGATCGCTAGGCGACGATTATCCCCAGTGCGTACTTACAGTGAGAAGACAATAAATTTTATTTTGAATAAAATTATTACTAATCTGATTTAGTTTTTGATTATTTGATGACAGAAATCCCATTAAAAGGAAACATTTGAAATCAATGCAACGTTACTTAAAAATCATTTTGAGATCAAGTTGCAAAATTTTTAAAACTAAATCAACATAACATTATGGAAAAGGATTTACAAATAGAAAGATCAACTGGATAAGATGAAACATATGAAATAGGGGAATGATGTTTTTCTTCATTATTAAGCTTTTTCATCATTTATTTGATAAAAAGCTTACAAATATTGATTTAGTTCTTATAAACAGAAGAATAAATGGAATTAGCGTGAAACTTGTAATTTTTCATTGGTTACATATAAGGTTTTATAGTAAATCAGCCTTGCGCAATCGGATGAAACTACAGTTTATTGTTTGCCACTCGTATGGACTTTGGGAAGACTTTAAATATTTTATTGTATTTTACTAACTTCAAACAAATTTTGGTTAAAATCAATCATATCGAAATTGGGCCAGAATGCCCACAAGACCACGTGTTTTACGCTCAAATTTTGAGAGCTGTTGACTTATGAGAAAACCTGAATATCAAAACAAAATGAATTTCATTTCATTTGCTGACTTATAAATTACGATAACAATACATATTTATAACAAATTTCGTCCTTTTTTTATGAATCTCAATTATTTGGAACGGCTCGAACGTTTAATTTAACGGAGTCAAAATCAAGTTTCTGTTTATACAATCAAATTCTCATAACTAAAAGTAGGTAAAGCGACGAATAGAGGAAAAATTTCGTCCTTGTTCGAGTTAAAAAAGAGCACCAATATTCGTCTCGAGAAAATTATCTGCCGCCATGTTTGCTGCGATATCAGTCAAGAAATTGAATTTCGTTGCCTACTTCAAGGCGTTTTACCTGAAAGGATATTTAAAAAATTGTATTTTGAAGAGCGAAATTATCGATAAGTTTAGCAATAAAAAATGATTTTTTGCCAAAGTATGGTTAGTTTACAAAAATACGATTAAAATGTAACTAAACAATTTTTCCGTAAAAACATTGTCCTATTTCTCACCACCCGTTCAGTATGGACAGAACCAAACAATATTTTTATTGTTATTACTACTAAAGAATTGAAGACAGAAATGTTAATACAAAAAAATTAGCAAGGTATTCTTTATACTCTACACTCAAAATTTTGAATACATAATCAAATTATGATAATAGAGTAAAGTAACTGAACAGTAACAATCTAGCCTAATAACTATTGAAAAAACCTCAAAAACCCATCCCAAGTTCAAAATTCTGCTACAGTTTTTCAATTTTTTTTTTCTCTTGATCATAAAAATTTAGGTCTGAATATTAGATCACACTAATTTTGTAGGCTCTGGTTCCATTTTCCAATACCCAAAATTGTGTTTCTATTTTCGTATTTCGGATTCTGTATCCAGTATCTTGACTTTCAGTTCGAATAATCATAAGAAATTAGAAATAAAAAATTGCTTTGAGATCCTGGTTCGAATTTGGTTTTGCATTTCTTATCAAATTTTTATCATGTTCTTCGAAAATCACATGCATTTTTAATATTTTGATATAAATTTTCCGAATATGAAAAAAGAAAAATTTGGTATTTATATAAGGTTCGAATGTCCTCAAACTCCACAAAATTCCAACATTTAAAGCTTCTCAATAGCGATCTCAAATTGACATCTCAGATACAGATTCATCATTCGAAATTCATATTTTAAAATTAAAAATAAATAATTTTAATAATGGATTTCGATTAAACTACAACTGTAGAATTTAAATAATAGGAGAACTTACAATTTTCTTATAAGAATTTGTACAAGCTCACGTTCGTAAAAAAAAGATCCAGATTGACTCTAAGTCATCCATTTCAACTTTACGTGAACTTGATGCAGCAGTTACTCAAAGTACGTGGCGTTTGCATGAATGTCACGTGAAGTAGTTAATAAAATACACAAGTAAAATTTCATGCGATGCATACAAATCTTAGTTTATTGATCATATGATTTGATGAAGACGATTTTCGATCACCGTTAATTGTTATTATCGATTTTGGTTGATAGTTTTCGGTGAAATTATGCCAAATCCAAACAACTTCTTCACGTTTCGACTTACTTTTTTGTTTTGGCCATCTTCAGAGAAACTGTATTTCAAAAAATCTTTAAAAAATAGTATTAACAAAATTAAAATGCAGGCTTTACATAATTTTCTGTCACTTTTATCTACACTACAAGAACATCCAATTGTTTCGCCGTGTGCTTTCCTAACGGCTGTCTAATTTATTTTGAGTCAGATTTTGAACCGCTTCTAGTAGCTTGCGTCTTGCGTTCTTGATGACGTCGTGAAGTCGGTTGTTGTCGTCGTGTTTGGGGTCGTCGTTTTTAAATTCTTTCTTGAAAACTGTAGCGTCGCTCTTAGTTTTTTTTTTTAATTATTGCGCTGTATATTTAAGAGATCTTGATAGCGTCTTGTTTTATGTTTACTGTATTTCCTTTTTTCAGTGTTATATGTGTAATGTTTCATAAGTCTTTCTTTTTACTTCTTGGTTCACTCTCTCTCTAAAATATAAGCCTTTTCAAAATGAAATTTGTGGTTCTGTTCAAGAGCATGTTGTGTCTATCCTGTGGCCCTGGATTTTTTTTTGTCTTTATTTCAGATGTTTTCAGCCGCAGGCTGGTTCGCATCTGTAAATGTGAACTATACACTTAAGAATCACAGGTCATTATACAAACTTGATTCTTTGAGAAATTCTAACAATTTTTCTTCATTCACTGGATCATTGGAAAGTGCGTTGCGGATAGAATGGTCAATATCGTATGTTTCTCTGGTGCCATGGAAACCGGGAAATTCGGTGATGATGTGTTCTACCGTAAGTCTCGTGTTGCACTGCTCGCAAATCGGTGTGGATCCTCCGTCTAGAGTGTGTCGATGGGTAAGCCTTGTGTGTCCAATGCGTAATCGTGATAATATTGGTCTTTTCTGTTTTTTTCTGATCAGTCCAGATGTTGGGGTTCCCCTTGATTTTCGCCAAAAAAAAAATTTCTATTGGAAGACCAGATGTTCGTCCAAGCTCGCCAGATCATGTTTTGACCCACAAATGAAGGTCTGAGGCTGGGATATTTGTTGGATTTGGTTGTTCATCTCTACCAAGTGATGCAAGTCTATCTGCTTCCTTGTTGCCATGAATTCCGGTATGGCCTGGTATCCAGCAGAAGGTAATATTCGGTGGTTGAAATTTTTGTACCCTTTGAATCCAAGGGTGTCGATTTTTTGGGTTTTCTAGGGCAATCAAAGCGCTAGCGGAGTCTGTGAAAACGACGATATTTCCAGAAGATGTATCTTGGTGACTGATTGCAAGTAGAAGCCGCAACTTCAGCAGAGAATACAGAAACTTGTCCAGGTAAGTTTTGTGCTATTGCCACAGAGGGGCCGTAAAGTCCTTCTCCTACTTTATCTGATAATTTTGAGCCATCGCGCATCGGTGAAAAATTTGTCAAAAAAGAAAAAAAAAATTTGCTCTTCAACCGAATTGTAATGGGCAATTACTTTTCTCAGAAGGTCTCCAGCACGAACGTTTTTTCTTATTTCAGAATTTATCTTTATGTTGCTTGCATTCCACCTTAGATCCCCTAGTCGTTCTAGGCGTTCTGTGCTTGGCAGTTCTAAGTCCGTGTATTTTTGAAAAATTTCTTTGGCACGGTTGTAGAAAATTTGTTCTTCTTGGCTTAATGATTTTTCGGATATACATACTTATGGCTTTTTTTAACAGCATGAAGGGCCACAATCAAATAGAAAGGCAAGACTCCAGCTTCGGCACAAGCAGAAAGGGCTGGAGAACTAGGTAATAAACCTCCGGCGTTTCTGATCATGCTGTTGTATACGGGACTTCAAATATCTTCTAGTTTATCAAAAGCTGTACTTGTGATTTCCAGACCATATAGCAGTTTACTCGTTACTACGCAGTTACCAACTCTGAGAATCGTACGGCGATTGTTCACATTGTGACGTTTGCTAATAGTTTTAATCAATCTCGATCGGCTTGTTATTTCAGATTTCACTCTTCTAAAGTGCGGTTCAAAAGAAAATTTGCGGTCAAACGTTATACCAAGTATTTTTGGCTCTTTGCGATACGGAATTTCTTTTCCGTCAAGTTCTATTTTGAACTTCCATGGATGATGATTTTCTTGAAATACATGACTTCTAACACTTTTTCAGCTGACATGCAAAAACCTATTGACTTCGCCCATTTTGAAATTCGATTAACTGCTAATTGCAACTTCCGTTGGTTGATTTTTAAATTTCCTGTAACTATAACAATTATGTCGTCAGCGTATACAAAAACGTGAACTCCTTTATTCAAGACAGAAAAAAATTGAGTTCATTGCTATTAAAAAGAGTGTAACTGCCAATACTGATTCCTTTGGTACGCCATTTTCTTCGCGTGTGATTGATGAGAATGATTCTCCAACAACTACTCGAAACGTTCGATCAGATAAGAAATTAGATATGAATTTCCCAAGGCGACCATCTATTCCCCAAGATTTTAATTGCTTCAGGATTCCCAGCTTTCAGGTTCTGTTGTAGGCTTTAGAAATATCGAGGGAAACAATTTTTACGTGGAAACCGTTTGAGATTGCTTTTTCAATGATGTCGCCCACAATGGCTAAATAAGTGCCGGTTCCACGGCCTCGACGGAAAGCATGCTGTCGATTGTCAAGCCATTCGTTTTCGTCCAATAGAGTTACCAAACGCCGATTTCCTGGAGTTTTGTTTAAGACTTGTTTTATGGCGTTTTATGCGTTTTTTTTATCCTAGTTTACATGAAACATCTCGTTTATATAATTTCTCAATTACTTTGCGTGTATTTACATCTTAGAAAAATATTTTTTAAGATTGCTTCTTAAAAGTATCCAGAGCACTAAACCTATCTGGCATTCTGGGCTCCTTTTTTGTCTTATTTATTTGAAGTCGTTTAAACCGACCATTAACTCAACCATCGTCTTTAATTTCAAGATGATCTGTTTCAATTACATAACGAAACCTAGAGAATTCCATTTTAACTCTTCGGTTTGAATGGAGAATACCTTTTTCCGACTTTATATATAGAATAATGCTTCTTTTTCACATCAATAATGCCAATTTTTTTGATTTTTTCGAAAGAGTTTCTTTTTTAAATCAAATGTATTCAAATGTATCACTGAGTTTTGTGAATAATTTTGAATGCGTGGAAAGGTTTTGGGGAAATTTCCAGTAGTAGATTACTAGCTGTTTTTTGGGTCTCTCGCTGGAATTTTGGTTGATTAACTTTTGTATTGGACGCTATCTCATCTCAACAACCACTCGACAGCACGTAAGGAAAATTAGCACATGTAAACATTACATAACTAGGTAGCTTCACTGAAAATTTAATCTATTTCTATCCATGCATTCAAAAGTTATTTTCAAAACAAAGTGTTGATTTTTGTTTCGAATACACTCCTTATGCAAAGGATCGAGCTTCCATGATTTTTTTGCAGAATTTTTTAGAACGTCTGAATAAGTCAATTTCAATTTTATGGTTCGTGTGGGAAACTTGCGTATTTTGTTCTAAAAAATCAGCATTAGTTTTGTTTCTTCTGGGGACGCGAGCCTGTTAATGATTTGTGTGCAAATTTTTAATGATTTATATAAAATTTTCCACTGAACAACTTTTTCAAAGTCGGTAACTTCATATCTTATTAGGCCAAAAAGTTAATAGCCTTCGGAAAAGTGTATGTCTTTTGGTATGGAAAAAAAATTCAATTCAACTGACATTACTGTTGGTGCCTATCAAGATATTACTTGCAAAGTATTCATACGAAGTTTACATTTTCGACAAAGTTGTTCAGCGGAAAATTTCATTAAGGTTATGAACACAAAAAAAAATAATCAAGCTTCACAGAAGAACTAATAATGATGTTGATTTTTCAGAAGTTTTAGCCCAAAATCACCCTATGCATAATTGTTGTCGTGTTTTTAATGAAGTGTCTAACATTTTTAAATTTTAATCGATCCAAAGATGTGTTTTGAAATAATATTCGTAGTCTTAGAACATAACTCATGTTTAGTTTAAGATATGTATGTCTGTATGGTTTATATCAAAGACATTAAATATATAAATAAACAAAATATTCAATGGTTCTCATTTACTCATGTAAACGTTACTCGAAAATTATGCAAAAAAAATCAATGGGTGAGTTTTGAGCCTCGACTCAGTCTAATGGGCAACCCCATTTAAAAGGGTCGTCTAGCAATTGGATAACATTTGAAACTAAAGCTTACGTACCCGGTATGAACTCTCTTTTTTATACAGTTTTTTAATTTTTATGTTACCTCTGATTTTTTTATTTTTAGACCTTGATGACCAATCCCGTATGAGTACAATCGACAAGAAATCGAGTAAAATCGGTTTAAATTACTAAAATGTAATAAACATTAATTTCTGTCTATCTGTCTGTTCCCTAGGGGAGGCTTCTTCGTCCTTCCAGTAGGGAAATTGAAGGCTCGCATAAAGATTTTTCAACAACTTTAGAATAAGCCGAGCAAATCGAACCAAATTTGGCATGGGAGGATCTTTGGATATGGGAAAAAGTTCGTTTAAATGATATATTGTAATTTAAGTTTAGATTGTTTTTTATTGTTGAAATATGTAAATTTGGCAAACTTCTGATTCAGCTGGAAGTGGTCGACGTTCCTTTTTCAAATGGTGGCCCCGCTGCTAATCCACTGTTAGCGATTAAAATTGCCAAAATGCAACATTTTGAGTCCTTTTTAACAGGTAATTAGAGGATAATTATTTGTTATTGGATTTTTTTTTTAATAATTTCGTGATAATCAATGATCACGATCCATTCGGAAGAAAAATATATCTTTTTGGACTCTAGGGGTCAGCTAAACCCATTACATAAATTTTGGAAAACTTTTTCTTAAGAAAATTGAGAGTTTACTATTGCTTTGAAAATATGGCATTATGAAGACCATACAACCATCTTACGATTGACATATTGAAATTAATGTTTTTATCTTATGAGGCAGTGATAAAAAAAAGATCTTCAAATCACATTTTGTAAAAAATTTCATACAAAGTTCAATAATTTGGAAAATAATTTTTTTTAAATTTTTTTAGATGCCAGGTTTGGTATATTATTCTGTTGGCAGATTTTTTCTAGAACATTTGATATTTGTAATACATTCCGGTATCGAGATACAGCGAAGGAATCAAGTATCCACAGGGATCAAATATTTTCATTCTCTTGTATACAGCAAAATCATTTGTCGTTTTGTTTTTTTTTTCAAAAAAATCAATGGCGAATTTGTGTTTGAACAAAGGAAAAACATCTGTAAAAACTGTAGAACAGTCAGCTTTCCCTTATTCTTTGAGCTCCTTGAAGAAACTTCCACTGATAAGCAGCATCGGTTTAACAAACGACCTAGACCCAGCGAGAAGATTCGCTTCCGCCACTATCTGTGACGATGACCGCAAATGTCCGTGGACAGATGCAATCTTGAAAGAATGTTGAATGAAATAATAATGTTTTTTTTTTGTGTTCTTTGACAAAATTTGCATTCCCAACAATTGTTTTGTTGTTAACGTCACAGCGATGAGCTCATAGCATGTTTTTAAGACATTTTTCAAAACTCTTACAGGAGTACATTCGTTCTCGGACCTGAGATGATCCGGCGAGTCAAAACATTCCCCGAAGTGCGTTGTTCTGATGTTCTTCAACGTGGTCATTTACGTTGTAACCCTTATCAGCAACTTCAATGTGTGTTGTTTGTTTAATAATGATCTAGAAACAATGAATGGGATTGTTGCGAGGTTTAAACAAAATAATTAAAAAATATTCATCAATCTATATCACATGAAATAATTGAACGAGGGTGAAATTCTAAACATAGAGTTGACTTTCTTCCGAACACAAGCTTCGAGATTGTTGATTGTTTTTGTTTAATATTTTCTCTACATATATGGCATCGTCATCGACCACACTTCACTTCCGCAAGGGTCATCGCGTTCCTGGAGCAGGGTCAGCCAGCTCATCTCAAGAACAAACGAAAACAGTGCTCCTGGCCAAGCTGATTATGTGGAAATCAGCACCGCGCACATGCGAAAGATTCTGCAATCTCGAAAACTGAGCTGAGGCTTTATAATGATTGTTCCACGAGCTGGCGGCAAACAGATCAGTTTCAGTTGGATCGCGTTTTAAAACGGATGCTGGAAGAATTTCCGTGAAAAATTTAAAAGTGGGGAAGTGAAAAACATTTGGATAGTGACAGAAAAATATTTGGACTGAGTGAATTAATCAAACAGTATTTTATTTGAAAAAAAAAACAGAACGTGGGTGTTCAAAATGATAACGTCAACACTTTTGGGTGTGCTACTTATAGGATCATGTTTCGCAGGTAATTCTTGGTTTATACTAAGGTTTACACGTAATCAGAAATGTGTCAAATTTAAACGGGTTAACCTACATTGCTCGCGTGCTTCAGATTCGTATGTAAATCACGTGAAGTATTTTGCATTACAATACAAAAAGGGATGCATTGCGTAATCAACTTAGAATGCGTTCTATGGGGTTCTGGGGGTTGACCAAGTGATGTAAGCTAGGTTATGAACTGTTTCAAAAACGGGCTTGAATGAATAAAATTGTACGTGTTTAGGTTGCCGGTTAGAAATGGTCAACAAAGTGCCGGTTAAGGTACGTGCTCAAACTTGCTCACATTGATAGCGGTAGAATATAAAAGTTTAGGGTGTTGACCAGAGTCAGTGTCAGTTGCAGCTCTTCTGGGTACAATGAGAACTACACTTATTTCGTTAGTTTGCTTCGGAATGCTGGGGTCCCTCATGGCGATTCCAGATTTTCTGGAAACACCTCGATCGAAAAGTTTCGGGGACCTTCAACAACAATGTGCCGATTACCTTTCGATCACCAATGAAACTCTCAGCCGATACGTCTCCAGTGGATATCCGGATGAGTTAAGTGTACGAAAACTTCTGAACTGCATCTTGGTTAGTGCCAATGCCTGGGATGAGGAATCCCAAACCATCAAGGACAACGTATTCCGTTTTTTCTTCAATCCTTCGGAATCTGACTGCCAGTACGACAAACACACCATTGATTGTTTGACTCTCAAAGTCCCACGAATCTGCCGTGATGATCGTCTAGCCCGAGTCTATCAATCATTCGTTTGCTATTACGACAACTACGGAGGAATCAGCGAGGAAGAACAATTCATCCCGTACGCACACAAGGAACTACAACAAGGTCTGGTCGATTCCATGTTGATCATTCCGCATCCCGAAGCCGCCATCATCGAATACTGTCAAGGAAGGGTGCTCGAAGTTCCGGAATACCCAGCCCTGGCCTATGCCTACACTCGTCGATTCGGAATGTACAACCATGATGACGGAATTGACCTCAAAAAGTTCCACATCCAATTCGGTCCCCGAGAGATTCTGAGCGAAGAAACCCGTCAGTGCACGGAAGCCGTTGCTGCTCAATACTGCACTGAACCTCAGCGGGTGTTCCAGACCATCCTCAAGTGCTTGGCACTGCCTGGATATGTCCCCGTGATCCCGCTAGTAAGCTCCAGTGCTGAATGGCTTGTGGGTCACACAGGACTGTGTGGTATTCAGGAACAACCGAGACCGGAAACGCAACCTTGCTACAATAACAAGTGTGGAGCTCACAAAAATTAATCGAGTGTTCGAAGTCTAGTTTAAATTCATTAGCCAAACTCACAATAAAGCAATTGTTTTTAAAAATGATTTGAAGTATCTTTAGGTATCGAAAATGTTATCAAAATTCACAGCTGAATCTACTTATTTTAAGCCAAGCGTAACTCTGGAGAAAGCAGAGATTTTAAAATTTTTTCAGGAAATATGAAAATACTTTATTTGCTGCATGTTACATTTCAAACTCAAGTAGAAACTACCATTCCTGTTTCCATCATAACAGTTACTAAAAGGTTTGTAAAAATTGTGCAGATTTTCTAGCACTTTTATTGAGGGAAGTCGAAAGTGAAAATCGGTGTTGTCTTTAAAGTCAGGGTTTCAAAACAACAGGATTTGAATATTTTCGTTTTTTTTTATTTGAGCCACGTATACACTTGTGGCAACAAAAACAGGGACTAATTTTCAAAGAGAGGGTTTGAAGAACCTTTCGGCAGAATGAAACTTTGATTTTAATTGGTATTCGATGAATTTATTTGAATACTTTGGATAAATTAAAAAAAAATCATCAATTTACTTTTGAAATCGAGAATTAGTGCTTTTTTTTTTAAAAAAAAAATCAATAATGAGAGAAAAGTAACGTTTGAGTAAAACACTTTTTGGTCGATCCACTCTTTATGTGTAGTTGGTGATTTCAATATGCCCGGCTTGAAATGGTACCCTAGCCAAGGTGTTTTTTTGTTCATGGATTCCATACGTTCTTTTATCTGGGCTCCCTCCAACGCCTTCCTAAATTCTTTGAGTGAAACGATCAACAGATTCGAAAAATAGAAAAACGGCCGTTTGCTCGAGCCCTTTTTCTTCACTCACGCAGGAATAAGGATTTGATTGTAAACAGTCCCGGAATATGCGATTTTGACTGAGCTCATTTCTCCTGAGCAACTGAATTTATGGCTGTTAGAAATGTCTCTTACTCTAGTTTTTTGTAGATGGCATTAGATTCTTTTGATTTTTAAAAGCAACTGCCTGGCTAAAGAATTCTGCCACTATGGTTCGGGACTGGATACTTGCTTTCTTTTTGAAACGTTAGTAAAACTAACGTGTTTAAGGGAAAATAAAAAAGTGTGAAATTTGTCACAAAAAATGCGAAATTGTAAAAAGTGTCGGTGTACCAATGACTGCTCACTTCTTATTTCTGGTTTATACAGTAACTAAGGTGTCCAAACAGTTTAAATTGTTATTAACATGGCTATCAGGCTTATTGCGAACATTCTACAGTAAAGATTTTCAATAATCACACATAAAACACCGATATGTTACGATTGTTTGTGAAACTAGTCTGGTGTAGAATTAGTATCCCAAGCAACCAAAAGTCCCATAAAACAGGTACAAAACGCTTACTCAGCCCCATTATTTATATGAAAAACGTTCTTTGCAGCTCAAAATTTAAGTTCTTATTGATACTTTCAAGTTCCAAAACAAGTCTTCATGATCTTCTATTCAGCTTCCAGTGGCCTCTTAATTCAGCTTCCAAAAAATCGCAGAATGAGCAAAAAATCTCTCTCTATCTCAACTGAACCCTTGGCTTCGGTTCATATCACCACTGACCACACTGACATGACACTTAGAACAAAAATTCAATCATTTTCTGTCTAATTTTTTGTTGTCAGATTTTGCAGGTCCGCAATACCGGCGGCAGGTGGCGAACCTGAAAAATTTGACAAAAAATGCCCAGTAGGAAAAATGGTCCTGTTTAGCCCGATTTTATCGAAGAAATTGCGTGTTTTATTTTAAAGTTGGATGGCATTTCCTAACTGGGATAGCATTTCTTCAAATCGATCGATGCGCACTCTGGAATCGACATTGCGTACTGTTGGAAAAATTATCCAGAAAACGAAATCGAGTGTCCAGTCAGTATGGTCAGTGATATCACCTTCTCTTGATAATTTACTGTGTTCTGTACCGGTCTGTACATCATGGCGGCTGCCACGCGCCGGGTTCCAAACTTACCAAATTGCTCAATGGCATTTTCCCTTCATTTCGTACATATATCGCATCAGAATGGTCACTCAATTACTAAATTACATATTGAAAAAAAAATTGCCCGGAATGGGGATCGAACCCCGACCTTCGTGGTGAGTATCGAACACGCTACCACAAGGCCACGCCTAGATGTTGTTCTGACTGAAACTAAAACTCGGAGTGATGATTTAATTTTGGAAGCACATCAAT
Source organism: Uranotaenia lowii (assembly GCF_029784155.1). Lineage (NCBI taxonomy): Eukaryota > Metazoa > Arthropoda > Insecta > Diptera > Culicidae > Uranotaenia > Uranotaenia lowii. The sequence goes on from NC_073692.1 coordinate 61,888,504, forward strand.
GCACGTTTTGTGACTTGCTAAATCCCGTTTTGAGCACTTTTGTGCCCTTCATGTGACTTACAAAATCCCGTTTTGAGCACTTTTGTGCCCTTTATGTGACTTAAGTCCCGTATAACGCACGTATAGATCACTTTTGCAACTTTCAAGTCCGTTATGAGTACATATCGTTCACTCATGGGAATTGGGCAAAACAAATCGCATACAACGTACATATTCATCACTTTTGCAACTTTCAAGTTCATTAATGAGTAAATAAAGTTCACAAAAAGGAATTGGGCAGTTGATTCGCTTTGTCAGCCAATATGTAACTTTCAATGCCTTCATTCAAGTAAATTATTATTTTTATTTATTTACATAGTATTCCGTCTCACGACATAACTTGACGAACATAATTCCTAAAATTCACTCGGTCCATGGCAACCGTTCTCCAATTTCTCGGGCACCCCACGTTCGCCAGATCACGCTCCACTTGGTCTAACCACCTCGCTCGTTGCGCCCCCGCTCGTCTTGTGCCTACCGGATTCGTAGCGAACACCTGTTTTGCAGGACAGTCGTCCGGCATTCTCGCAACATGTCCCGCCCAGCGTATCCGGCCAGCTTTCACCACCTTCTGGATACTGGGTTCGCCGTAGAGTCGCGCGAGCTCGTGGTTCATCCTTCGCCTCCACACTCCGTTCTCCTGTACGCCGCCAAAGATGGTTCTTAACACTCGTCGCTCGAATACCCCGAGTGTACGCAGGTCCTCCTCGAGCAATATCCATGTCTCGTGCCCGTAGAGAACAACCGGTCTAATAAGCGTCATATACAGGTTACACTTCGTGCGAGGGCAAAGTCTTCTTGACCGCAGTTGCTTGTGGAGTCCATAGTAGGCACGACTTCCGCTGATAATTCGCCTCCGGATCTCACGGCTGGTGTCATTGTCTGCCGTCACCAGTGAGCCGAGATAGACAAAGTCTTCGACTATCTCCAGCTCGTCGCCGTCGATCGTGACCTTGTTATTACTGGACAAGCGGGTTCGGTCGGTCTCGGATCCGCAGGCCAGCATGTACTTCGTCTTGGACGTATTAATCATCATTCCAATCCTTCCTGCTTCGCGTTTCAGTTTGCGGTAGATCTCCTCCACCGCCGCAGATGATCTGCCGACTATATCAATGTCATCGGCAAAGCAGATAAGTTGACTGGATCTGTTGAAAATCGTGCCCCGCATTTCGCCCACCGCTCGTCGAATAGCACCTTCTAGCGCCACGTTGAACATCATGCAGGATAGACCATCACCTTGTCGAAGCCCCCTGCGCGATTCGAATGAACTCGACAATTCACCCGAAATCCGCACACAGCACTGCGTTCCATCCATCGTCGCCTTGATCAGTCTGATTAGCTTCCCGGAAAAGCCGTTCTCGTCCATGATTTTCCATAGCTCGTTACGGTCGATCGTGTCGTATGCGGCTTTGAAGTCGATGAATAGATGATGCGTAGGGACTTGGTGTTCACGGCATTTTTGGAGGATTTGCCGTAATGTGAATATCTGGTCCGTCGTAGACCGTCCCTCCATGAAGCCGGCCTGATGACTTCCCACGAATCTGTTTGCTTGTGGCGTGAGGCGGCGGAGTAGGATTCGGGACAACACTTTGTAAGCGGCATTGAGGACAGTGATCGCTCGGTAGTTCTCACAGTCCAATTTGTCGCCCTTCTTGTAGATGGGGCATATTACCCCTTCCTTCCACTCCTCCGGTAGCTGTTCTATGTCCCAGATCCGGATTATCAACCGGTGTAGGCAATCGGCCAACCTGTCCGGGCCCATTTTGATGAGTTCAGCTGCGATGCCATCCTTCCCAGCCGACTTGTTTCTATTCAGCTGGCGAATGGCTTCCTTAACTTCACTCATCGTTGGGAGTGGCTCCTCTTCGTCGTTGGCTACGCCGGCGATATACCTTCCCCCACCGTCTTGATCTCCTGCATGTGCGCCGTTCAGGTGTTCATCGAAGTGCTGCTTCCACCTTTTGATCACCTCACGATTGTCCGTCAGGATACCCCCGTCCTTATCCCGGCACATTTCGGCTTGCAGCACGAAGCCTTTGCGGGATGCGTTGAGTTTCTGATAGAACTTTCGTGTTTCTTGGGAACGATGCAGCTGCTCCAGCTCCTCGAGCTCCTCCTCCTCCAGGTGGCGCTTTTTCTCCTGGAAAATTCGAACTCGCTGCCTCTTCCACTGTCGGTGATTTTCCACATTTCGATGGGTTCGTCCATTACCCTCCTACACTCCTCGTCGAACCAGTCGTTCCGTCGAGTACGCTCCTCATAACCGATGACGTTCTCCACAGCACTGTTGATGGCTTTCTTGATGGTATCCCAACAGTTCTCGAGAGGGGCTTCGTCAAGCTCGCCCTCTGCCGGCAGCGCTGCTTCGACCGATTGCGCGTAGTCTGCCGCGACCTCAGGTTGCTTCAGTCGTGCGATATTTAACTGAGGCGGGCGTCGGTTTTGTGTGTTGTTCACTACGGAGAGTTTTGGGCGCATCTTCACCAGCACCAGATAGTGGTCTGACTCGATGTTGGTGCCGCGACAGGATCTGATGTCGATGATGTCTGAGAAGCGCCGACTGTCTATCAAAATACGATGATCTCTTGGTGTACTTGTGTAGAAAGCGGTACGGGAAAAAGGTACTACGTACGGCCATTTGTTTGATTGCTGCGGAATGAATCTTAGACTGATTTCGTTGGTCAGCTGGTGCACTTTGAACCTTCTAATTGTCTCCTCCTGGACGACCTGAGTGTCTGATCTCTGATCATTTTTTAGGCAGCGGTCCTATTCCCGTTCAAGCTACGCGTCGAATTGGTCTTTTTCGTCACATGTACTTCCTAGGTGAGGGCTGTACACGTTGATGATGCTGATGTTGAATAATCGGTCCTTGGTCCTCAACCGGCACATTCGTGGGTCGATCGACCACCACCCAGTTACACGCTTCTTCATCTTCCCCATGACTATTAAAGCTGATCCAAACTCGTGTGTGTTGCCACAGCTCTGATACAATTTTTTAGAACTTTAAATCGTGTTGCCCAATATTACGACTTCGGCGTACCTGTATAGGTTTAAGTAGTTCAGTGGAATGTTCTTAAATGTCATTTAAACATACCCTGGAATCCTAGGGTGCAAAAAATACGAATATTGCATATATTTACATAAATTAGAATCAAGTACCTTGTTTATTTTGTATGTTGTGGTACAGAAATTGGATAATATAGTATTTAATAGGTCAAATAAAGAAGAATGGTTTCTGTTAAACATTCTACAATCAGTTTTCTTTTTGTTGCTTGAGGTCAACGAAGCAAGTTCCACTGAAAAACTGCATCGGTTTAACAATTGACCTAGACCTAGTGGAAGATTCGCATCCGTCATTATCTGTTACAATGACCGCAAATGTCCGGGAAAAGATGCAATCCAATAAAAATGTTGAAAAAAAAATCAAATTTCTATTTAAAAAAAAAAAAACTTTTACATTCCTTTACACAGCGATTAGTTCATGGAATGATTCACATTTTTTTTGAAAATTGTGACAACCGCATAAGTATTCTCGAAACTGAGATGTACCTCAGCCGAAACATTTCTCGCGATCAGTGTGTTAATTACGTTGTGTCAGTGATTTCGATTGTTGTTTTTTTTCCTTCATTTTAATGACCTAAAATCAATGAACGGGATTGTTGTAAGTGTTGAATAAAATTGTTTTATAATGTGTCACACGAAATTCTTGAACAAGGATGAAATTGTTAACATACGAGTTTACTTTATTTTGAACACAAACCCCGGGATTGTTGATTGTTTTTGTATGAATATGTATAAATATTTTTACATAGTGAAATAACCGAACAGTATCTTATTTTAAAATTAATCATAACGTGGGTGTTCGAAATGATTAGATCAACACTTTTAAGTAGAATCATGTTTCGCAGGTAGTTCTACACAGTAAACGTTTAAACTGAGGTTTACGCGTAGTCGGAATTGTGTCAAATTTGAAACGGCTCAACCCACATTGTATGCGTGTTTTGGGATGCGTAGATCACGTAAACGTTTTGTATAGCAAAAAAAAATGAAATCCGTTGCACAATCAGCTAAGAATGCGTACACTGGAGTTCTGGAACTTGACCAAGTGATGTAAGTTAGGCTACGCACTGTTCTAAAAGCAGGCTTGTACTGGACAAAATATGCGTGTTTGAGTAGCCAGGTAGAAATGATTCATAAAATGTTGGTAGATGAACGTTTTTAAAGCTGCTCGTTTGGATAGCTTAAGAACATAAAAGTTTAGGGTGCGGACCGGAGTCGGTGTCGGTTACAGTTTTACTGGGTACAATGAGAGCTACACTTGTTTCGTTAGTTTGCTTCGGAATGCTGGGCTTCCTTTTGGCGATTCCAGACTTTTTGGAAAAACCTCGATCGAAAAACTTCGGAGACCTCCAACAGCAATGTGCCGATTACCTTTCGATCACCAATGAAACTCTCAGCCGATACGTCTCGAGTGGATATCCGGATGAGTTAAGTGTACGCAAACTCCTGAACTGCATCTTGGTCAGTGCCAATGCCTGGGATGAGGAATCTCAAACCATTAAAGACAGTGTATTCCGTTTTTTCTTCAATCCTTCGGAATCTGACTACCAGTATGACAAACATACTCTAGATTGTTTGACTCTCAAAGTCCCACGAATTTGCCGCGATGATCGTCTAGCTCGGGTTTACCAATCATTCGTTTGCTATCGTGATAACTACGGAGGAATCAGCGAAGAAGAGCAATATATCCCGTACGCATACAAGGAACTACAACAAGGTCTGGTCGATTCCATGTTGATCATTCCGCATCGCGAGGCTGCCATCATTGATTACTGTCAAGGAAAGGTGCTCAATGTACCGGAATATCCAGCCATGGCGTACGCCTATGCTCGTCGATTCGGAATGTATAACCACGTTGACGGCATTAACCTCAAGAAATTCTACATTCAGTTCGGTACCCGTGAGATTCTGAGTGAAGAAACACGCAATTGTACCGCAGCCATTGCTGCTCAATACTGCACTGAACCAGAGCGAGTCTTCCGGACCATTCTTATGTGCTTGGCCCTGCCTGGATATGTTCCCGTGATCCCGCTGATCAGCTCCAGCGCCGCTTGGCTGGTCGATCACACAGGACTGTGTGGTATTCCGGAGCAACCGAGGCCGGAAACGCAACCTTGCTACAATAACAAGTGTAGTGCTCACTTAAAACCGTAGATTGTTTGAAGATTTAGTTCAAGTCCATTATCTTAAATAACAATAAAGCAATATTTTAATATAGTCATTAGCACCCTTTCTTTTTTGTAAAAAATCAATAAAATATTTATCATCAAATCAAATAATTTATTCGTATTTTTTTTTTTTTTTTTTTTTATTTAAAAAAAAACCTTTATTCAGTATTCACTTAAAAGCTAGATACAAACATTTTAAATCTAATTAATGCTATCCTGGGTTAATACAGTTATTTCTAACAAATATTAAGATTATTATCAAAATGTTTCCTAAAAACATTAAAATTATTCCATCTTTGCTCTCTTATATGTTTTTTAAATACATAAAGACTGGGATTTTCAAAATGGACAACATTGTATACAATAGCTTCTGATACCAGCCACAAGGCTGCCTTATTTTTACAATTATCATTGGATATTTTTATATACAGAAGTTCCTCAGGTGACTTAACTTTCGTCTTAAGCCTTTGGATCACCATTTTTTCTATCCACTTCCAAACAATGCCTGATTTAGTACAATACTTGATTCTATGAAAATTCGTGTCTGGTTGATTACATATGTCACATAGATTGCTGTTTACAATATTCGTGTAGGTATACATTTTGACTCTATTTGCAATCACATCATTGAAAATCATATATAGCATAGATCTTGTATGTAACGTAAGAAAATTATGATTGATATTTTCCCAAATAAAATCCCACTCTAAAGTAGGATACTTTTCTAAGACATCGGGAACTGTATTAAGTTCTTTCAAAAAAGAGATGTAGATGTTTCTATTGGATAGTTCAATATCTTGATCCTCTAACTGTTTAGCTGCTTCTATCCATTTTTTGGCATTTAGAGTAAGACCTTTAACATCATTTAGTTTGATCAAAAAGTGTTCAACTTTTTCTCCACTTTGAATCAAAAGATTCTTCACAAACAGTGATTTGCATTGAGTTTCAGGGTCTAGCAGTTTAAGTCCACCTTTCTCATATTCTAAATATAGTTGATTTCTTTTGATTTTGAAAAATTGGGAACGCCATAGAAAATATCCTGCAGCTTTTTTAATTTCTGCTATGTGTGCATTCGATGGTGGAATGATTTGAGAAATGTACCATAATTTCGAGAGCATGTAGGTATTTAGCATTATTACTCTTCCTAGTAACGATAAGTGACGCGCAGCATGGATTGCACAGGTAGCTTTGAATCGGTTGATCAGCACTTGATAATTCTTATTCACCATTTCTTTCCAAGTTTTATTCACAATCAATCCAAGTATTTTTAGATCTTCTTTTTCCTTTACCTTTTGAGGTCCTAATTGGCAGTTGTTAAATCTTATGAACCCTGATTTTTTCAGATTAATTCGAATTCCAGCAGTTTTTGAAAAATCATCAAAGTATGACATTATTAAGTCAAACTCTTCATCGTTTCTGATTAGGAGCGTTAGGTCATCTGCGTAAGCAGAGATTTTAATAAACTTATTGTCAATATTTAGTCCCAACAGGCAGTTATACAACTGTCTTATCAGAGGTTCCAAATACAAAGAAAAAAGTTGCATGGATAAGGGACAACCTTGCCTGACAGATTTTTTTATCGGGAAAGAAGATGTAAGTGAACCATTGACTAACACTTGCGATGAAGCATTAGAATACAAGTTTTTCAGCAGCTGTATAAATCTTGGTGAAAATCTGAATTTTTGCATAACTTCCCATAGACAGATGTGATTAACAGAGTCGAAAGCTTTTTCTAAATCTAAAGTGAGAATAGCAAATTTAACTCTCTTAGATTGTTGAGCTTTTGTTATCAAAGTTCTTATTTGATCGAGATTTGAGATACATGATTTTTGCGGAACTCCAGCTGTTTGCCCTTCTCCAAGGAGCACATTCATACACTTTGCAAGACGGAAAGACATAATTTTGGCCAGAATTTTGTAATCAGTGTTCAAAAGACTTATAGGACGGTAATTATTGATATCTGATTTGTTTCCTGTTTTTGGCACTAGAGTGATAATACCCTTTGAAAAGTTATCTTGCACTGGTAATTCACCGTTTATCAAACCGTTAAACAGTCGTAACATGTCAATTTTCAAAAGATCAAAATAATGTTCGTAAAATTCATATGTAATTCCATCAGGACCTGGAGCTTTTTTCTTGGTTGCCTGTTGAATAATCGTGCGTAGCTCTTCTTCTTCTATTTGTTTTGTTAATTCATCATTCATAACGTCTGATAGGGATGTATTGATAAAATTAAGAGCCAAGTATTGTCGATTATCTGAAATACTGTTTTCCCTGAATAACTCCTGGTAGTGTTGGTAAACATACTGTTTAGGAGTTTGATTTAAAGTTGAAAAGCCCAATAACGGTGAGTTGTAACCTCTTTTGACAATTGCGGACACTTGATAAATGCTCATTTTTTCTGATTCCATCATTGTTGATGGCTGAAACCGGGTTTGATAAGAAGCTAACCGACGATGTTCAGCTTCTAAAATTTTTGTTTTAGCTATCTTCAATTCGTCATCTACGATTTCTCCATCGGCTTGTTTATCCATCAAATCGCTCAATTTTTGATACCATTTCTCTTTGTTCCTAGCATTTTGCTGATTGAATTCAAAGGATTTCGATTTGTAGAATTGACGCACTTTAGCTTTAAAATCATAGGCCCACCATTCTGCGAAACTATTCTGATATTTCCTCCGTTTTTTCAAATCATCATAAACTTTACTGAAATCGACCGAGTTTTGTTCAACTTTGAGCATTGCGTGGTTTATCTTCCAATAGCCTCTACCCATAACTGGCATAACTGCTGATCTTTGTATAGTGTAATTCATGATCACAGCGTGGTGATCCGAAAATGGTACCCCTACAACTTCATGTTTTCCAACTCGTTTAGCAAAATCACTATTCGTGTAGAACCGATCTAACCTAGAGCCTGAGTTACCTCTATGGAATGTATAACGTCTGGCAGACGACCCGAGATCTACGAGCTTGAGAGAGTTCACTACAATCTTTAATCCCTCACACAATGGTCCGTTTCCGCTTTTGAAGTCTCTCTCATCCAAGATACAATTAAAATCGCCACCCATTACAATTTGGGCGGAAGTTGCTCTCCCGATAAACGGAACAATTTTCTCTTTAAATAACTCCTCTCTTTCAGCTTTGTACTGAGAGCCAGAATGGCCATATACATTGATGATATTGATGTCTTCGTGTATAATTGATGTTATGCGACCAGAAGGATCCAACATAAGGTGTTCAAAATTTAAAGTTTTTCTGATTAAAATAGCTGTGCCAAGATTCGAATCACTTCTGTTAATAATAGCATGATGCGTTGGAATAAACGAAAAATTACAAAAGGCTACCTCCTGCAGAAGTATGATATCTAAATCATACTGATTTATGAAATCTCTGAGTAGATTCTTTTTCGAGCTGATTGTGATGGAGTTAATGTTGAGCGTACAAATTTTCCTTATGTAATTCATATTTCAAAGAAAGAGGAATCAAATTGGTAAATGAGCTGTCATCAACTTTGCTTGAAACAAAGTGGACACAATTCAGGAAGTCATCATAGAACATGGGTCTCATAAGAAACGGCAGCAGGAAAATTTTCAACAACTACTTACTACTTTTCCGTAGTCCTTTTTTCTCCATGGCGATGGAGCTATCAGCCATGAATTTAAGCACGTTCGTCGATGTTCGCTCGTTGCTCCTAGCAGCTTTCCGGCTTCGCGACTTCCTGGCGGTTTCCACCTCTGTAAATCCTTTTAACAGCTCCTCTTCGCTGTCCGTTGTAGATCTTCCATCAGAGACGTGTTTCCTCTTCGTTGTTTTGTCCGCATCATTCACCTCGGCGTCCATGGTACTATCCTCAGCAGCATCGATTCTCTCGGGGTTTTCCTCATCTTTCTCTTGGGTAGAGCAGCCTTGCTCTGGGGCACTCGCAGGTATCCCATTTCCTTCCTCCATAGGTTTTCCACTCAGTGACGAAACTCGGTTTCGTGGGGTGAGAGCAACCAAGTTCAGCTCTTCTTTCTCTCCAGCAGTAGCAGCGGTGGGTTTGCTCTTGAGAGCATCAGCATACGAGCTACCAGCACGTGGTACGCTAGTTTCCGGTTGGATGATAACTGTTGCTGACTTCCGCGGACAATCAGCTTTCAGGTGGCCATCTTGTTTGCACAAGAAGCATTTGTGTCGTAGGCCCTCATAATATACTCTTCCCCTGCGGTGTTGAAAGTATAAGGTGGCTGGAATTTCTTTTTTAATGACCATGTACACTCCTCGCACACCTGTATACATGTTCAATTCAAACTCAGCAGGGAATTTTTCGCGCACTGACCTTTTAATCACCCCATATTTTCCAAGGACGAGTGAAATTTCCAAATCGGACACTTCCGGCGGTAGATCGAACACCCTGACGTACCGCAGGCAACCTCCAGCAACCGACATCGTGATCTCTACAGCAGTCCCATTTGAGTATTGGAACTGCTGCACCTCAGCGTTCTGAAGTAAAGCGTCCTTCATTGCAGCCTCCGTCGCAAACTTGATGCACATGCATCTTTCATCTGTGATACGATATGTGCTCTCCATCGCAGTAACATCCGCGTTTAGCACCTTAACGAACCGCGCCATTTCAGCCAGTGATGGGGCAGCTGATTTTTCTGGGAAACTAAACACTAACGTGTTCTTCACAATTCCTTCCATTGTATTCCTTCACAATTCCAACCGCTAAACTATGCGGAAAAAAACCAATGGCCGCTACAACGGCAAAGTCTACACAATAGCCTCAGTGATAGTCGAAAGCGTCCTCTCACTACGAAGTCTGAGTGTCAACTGAATGTATTGATTAACCACTTTTCTCACTAAGCAGTTCTAAACTGAGCCTTTTAAAAAGTTCCCAAGTTGGTAGAAAATCGGACAGACACTGCTTAAACGTTTGAAACAAACGTTCCGGTTCGCTGCAAAATTGCCTTCGAACAGCCACCTGGCACCTTTCCGTTTCCTCCCGAAGCACTTCCGGTGTTCCGAACAGTGGGTAAAACATATCCAGCTGATTGCCTCGTTTGGGTTCGTAGAATCCAGTTCTCATAGCAAAAATCATCTTCAGTTCCGGAAAATCCTCGGCGTCCAAAATGGTTCTACTGCTTTGTGCAGTGGCGAAAATCTCCAACGATTGGCGGCTGGTATTTTGGATCCACATCGATTCCAGCAAGTTCCCGCGCCGCGTGTTTTCATTGAAGGGCACGAATCGCTTCTCCTGGCTTGCGATTCCGTAGTGTCGGTTGTAGCAATTGTAGTAATTGTACGATTTCTCGATTTTACTTTCCACTTTCGACGCTAAATTGAGACAATTGTTCAAGCAAGTCTCATCGAAGGAATGATTGTTGAATTTGTCGAAGTACCCTTCCATGACGTAGTTTTTGAAGGCGTTATTTTCGTCGTAAACGTTCAAATCGACCAAAACACAGTGGATTAGATTTTTACCAATCGGTTCCCAATTTCGAACGTCTCGCTCAGGTAGTTTGTAGTATTTGGAACATTCTTCGAGTGATGATGCAATAGATTTAAAATTAGGAGACCTCCAATGTTCTGCTATGGTTAATGGAACCAAAGCTATAAGTACAATGTAGGGGTAGAACATTTTGGAGATAACCCCTGTCTCTGTTAGTTCTTTCAAGAGTAAATAGTTAAGATTACTAGTTAGAAAGCAACAAATTTCACTGATGACAGTCCAACTGTGAATGTACATTATCTGATGGTAGTTTATGCTTTTAACTTTGTTTGTAACTCGACTCGAAAGTATTTTTTGCTTTGAGGTGTTACTTCATACATGTTAGGATGATTCACATAAATCAAAAAATAAAGAATTTGAAAACTTGATTGATTGATAAGTTTAAGAGGAGGACAACACCAAAATAGTCGTACCAACAAAAAATATTTGAGACACAAGAATGTTTGAAATCTTAAGATTTTCATACGAAATATTGAATAAATTTTTCAATTAAGAAAACTTTTAATCAAACAATAGCCAAAATAAAGCAATTTTTATCAAACAGATTTTTCAAAAAACTAATTTTTTTTGGATGATGTCAATTGCAACGAAAAAAAGTCTTAATAATCAAAGATGCGGAAAATATTGAACCAGACTGCTTCACAATAGCAAATTGTTTCTGTTGGTAAACAGTTCACCTTCGTTCTCAAAACAACCATTTTTGTGTAGTCTTAAAGCCTTGTTTATCAACACTCAAGTAACCAAAAACAAAACAAAAATAACACATGACTAAATATAGGGTTTGTAGTGTAGAATTTGGAAGTAAAGAGCACATAGACTTAGACAAATCAAAATGATGAAAACGACAAAAATGACAAAAAAAAACAAAAATGACCGAAATGACAAAAATGACAAAAATTACAAAAAAGACAAAAAAGACAAAAATGACAAAAATGACAAAAATGACAAAAATGACAAAAATGACAAAAATGACAAAAATGACAAAAATGACAAAAATGACAAAAATGACAAAAATGACAAAAATGACAAAAATGACAAAAATGACAAAAATGACAAAAATGACAAAAATGACAAAAATGACAAAAATGACAAAAATGACAAAAATGACAAAAATGACAAAAATGACAAAAATGACAAAAATGACAAAAATGACAAAAATGACAAAAATGACAAAAATGACAAAAATGACAAAAATGACAAAAATGACAAAAATGACAAAAATGACAAAAATGACAAAAATGACAAAAATGACAAAAATGACAAAAATGACAAAAATGACAAAAATGACAAAAATGACAAAAATGACAAAAATGACAAAAATGACAAAAATGACAAAAATGACAAAAATGACAAAAATGACAAAAATGACAAAAATGACAAAAATGACAAAAATGACAAAAATGACAAAAATGACAAAAATGACAAAAATGACAAAAATGACAAAAATGACAAAAATGACAAAAATGACAAAAATGACAAAAATGACAAAAATGACAAAAATGACAAAAATGACAAAAATGACAAAAATGACAAAAATGACAAAAATGACAAAAATGACAAAAATGACAAAAATGACAAAAATGACAAAAATGACAAAAATGACAAAAATGACAAAAATGACAAAAATGACAAAAATGACAAAAATGACAAAAATGACAAAAATGACAAAAATGACAAAAATGACAAAAATGACAAAAATGACAAAAATGACAAAAATGACAAAAATGACAAAAATGACAAAAATGACAAAAATGACAAAAATGACAAAAATGACAAAACTGACAAAAATGACAAAACTGACAAAAATGACAAAAATGACAAAAATGACAAAAATGACAAAAATGACAAAAATGACAAAAATGACAAAAATGACAAAAATGACAAAAATGACAAAAATGACAAAAATGACAAAAATGACAAAAATGACAAAAATGACAAAAATGACAAAAATGACAAAAATGACAAAAATGACAAAAATGACAAAAATGACAAAAATGACAAAAATGACAAAAATGACAAAAATGACAAAAATGACAAAAATGACAAAAATGACAAAAATGACAAAAATGACAAAAATGACAGAAAAGACAAAAATGACAAAAATGACAAAAATGACAAAAATGACAAAAATGACAAAAATGACAAAATTTACAAAATTTACAAAATTTACAAAATTTACAAAATTTACAAAATTTACAAAATTTACAAAATTTACAAAATTTACAAAATTTACAAAATTTACAAAATTTACAAAATTTACAAAATTTACAAAATTTACAAAATTTACAAAATTTACAAAATTTACAAAATTTACAAAATTTACAAAATTTACAAAATTTACAAAATTTACAAAATTTACAAAATTTACAAAATTTACAAAATTTACAAAATTTACAAAATTTACAAAATTTACAAAATTTACAAAATTTACAAAATTTACAAAATTTACAAAATTTACAAAATTTACAAAATTTACAAAATTTACAAAATTTACAAAATTTACAAAATTTACAAAATTTACTAAATTTACAAAATTTACAAAATTTACAAAATTTACAAAATTTACAAAATTTACAAAATTTACAAAATTTACAAAATTGATAAAACTTACAAAATTTACAAAATTGACAAAAAAATTTACAAAATTTACAAAATTTACAAAATTTACAAAATTTACAAAATTTACAAAATTTACAAAATTTACAAAATTTACAAAATTTACAAAATTTACAAAATTTACAAAATTTACAAAATTTACAAAATTTACAAAATTTACAAAATTTACAAAATTTACAAAATTTACAAAATTTACAAAATTGATAAAACTTACAAAATTTACAAAATTTACAAAATTTACAAAATTTACAAAATTTACAAAATTTACAAAATTTACAAAATTTACAAAATTTACAAAATTTACAAAATTTACAAAATTTACAAAATTTACAAAATTTACAAAATTTACAAAATTTACAAAATTTACAAAATTTACAAAATTTACAAAATTTACAAAATTTACAAAATTTACAAAATTTACAAAATTTACAAAATTTACAAAATTTACAAAATTTACAAAATTTACAAAATTTACAAAATTTACAAAATTTACAAAATTTACAAAATTTACAAAATTTACAAATTTTACAAAATTTTCTAAACTTACAAAATTTACAAAATTTACAAAATTTACAAAATTTACAAAATTTACAAAATTTACAAAATTTACAAAATTTACAAAATTTACAAAATTTACAAAATTTACAAAATTTACAAAATTTACAAAATTTACAAAATTTACAAAATTTACAAAATTTACAAAATTTACAAAATTTACAAAATTTACAAAATTTACAAAATTTACAAAATTTACAAAATTTACAAAATTTACAAAATTTACAAAATTTACAAAATTTACAAAATTTACAAAATTTACAAAATTTACAAAATTTACAAAATATACAAAATTTACAAAATTTACAAAATTTACAAAATTTACAAAATTTACAAAATTTACAAAATTTACAAAATTTACAAAATTTACAAAATTTACAAAATTTACAAAATTTACAAAATTTACAAAATTTACAAAATTTACAAAATTTACAAAATTTACAAAATTTACAAAATTTACAAAATTTACAAAATTTACAAAATTTACAAAATTTACAAAATTTACAAAATTTACAAAATTTACAAAATTTACAAAATTTACAAAATTTACAAAATTTACAAAATTTACAAAATTTACAAAATTTACAAAATTTACAAAATTTACAAAATTTACAAAATTTACAAAATTTACAAAATTTACAAAATTTACAAAATTTACAAAATTTACAAAATTTACAAAATTTACAAAATTTACAAAATTTACAAAATTTACAAAATTTACAAAATTTACAAAATTTTCAAAATTTACAAAATTTACTAAATTTACAAAATTTACAAAATTTACAAAATTTACAAAATTTACAAAATTTACAAAATTTACAAAATTTACAAAATTTACAAAATTTACAAAATTTACAAAATTTACAAAATTTACAAAATTTACAAAATTTACAAAATTTACAAAATTTACAAAATTTACAAAATTTACAAAATTTACAAAATTTACAAAATTTACAAAATTTACAAAATTTACAAAATTTACAAAATTTACAAAATTTACAAAATTTACAAAATTTACAAAATTTACAAAATTTACAAAATTTACAAAATTTACAAAATTTACAAAATTTACAAAATTTACAAAATTTACAAAATTTACAAAATTTACAAAATTTACAAAATTTACAAAATTTACAAAATTTACAAAATTTACAAAATTAACAAAATTTACAAAATTTACAAAATTTACAAAATTTACAAAATTTACAAAATTTACAAAATTTACAAAATTTACAAAATTTACAAAATTTACAAAATTTACAAAATTTACAAAATTTACAAAATTTACAAAATTTACAAAATTTACAAAATTTACAAAATTTACAAAATTTACAAAATTAACAAAATTAACAAAATTTACAAAATTTACAAAATTTACAAAATTTACAAAATTTACAAAATTTACAAAATTTACAAAATTTACAAAATTTACAAAATTTACAAAATTTACAAAATTTACAAAATTTACAAAATTTACAAAATTTACAAAATTTACAAAATTTACAAAATTTACAAAATTTACAAAATTTACAAAATTTACAAAATTTACAAAATTTAAAAAATTTACAAAATTTACAAAATTTACAAAATTTACAAAATTTACAAAATTTACAAAATTTACAAAATTTACAAAATTTACAAAATTTACAAAATTTATAGAATTTAGAAAATTTACAAAATTTACAAAATTTACAAAATTTACAAAATTTACAAAATTCACAAAATTTACAAAATTTACAAAATTTATAAAATATTCAAAATTTACAAAATTTACAAAATTTACAAAATTTACAAAATTTGCAAAATTTACAAAATTTACAAAATTTACAAAATTTACAAAATTTACAAAATTTACAAAATTTACAAAATTTACAAAATTTACAAAATTTACAAAATTTACAAAATTTACAAAATTTACAAAATTTACAAAATTTACAAAATTTACAAAATTTACAAAATTTACAAAATTTACAAAATTTACAAAATTTACAAAATTTACAAAATTTACAAAATTTACAAAATTTACAAAATTTACAAAATTTACAAAATTTACAAAATTTACAAAATTTACAAAATTTACAAAATTTACAAAATTTACAAAATTTACAAAATTTACAAAATTTACAAAATTTACAAAATTTACAAAATTTACAAAATTTACAAAATTTACAAAATTTACAAAATTTACAAAATTTACAAAATTTACAAAATTTACAAAATTTACAAAATTTACAAAATTTACAAAATTTACAAAATTTACAAAATTTACAAAATTTACAAAATTTACAAAATTTACAAAATTTACAAAATTTACAAAATTTACAAAATTTACAAAATTTACAAAATTTACAAAATTTACAAAATTTACAAAATTTACAAAATTTACAAAATTTACAAAATTTACAAAATTTACAAAATTTACAAAATTTACAAAATTTACAAAATTTACAAAATTTACAAAATTTAAAAAATTTACAAAATTTACAAAATTTACAAAATTTACAAAATTTACAAAATTTACAAAATTTACAAAATTTACAAAATTTACAAAATTTACAAAATTTACAAAATTTACAAAATTTACAAAATTTACAAAATTTACAAAATTTACAACATTTACAAAATTTACAAAATTTACAAAATTTACAAAATTTACAAAATTTACAAAATTTACAAAATTTACAAAATTTACAAAATTTACAAAATTTACAAAATTTACAAAAATTACAAAATTTACAAAATTTACAAAATTTACAAAATTTACAAAATTTACAAAATTTACAAAATTTACAAAATTTACAAAATTTACAAAATTTACAAAATTTACAAAATTTACAAAATTTACAAAATTTACAAAATTTACAAAATTTACAAAATTTACAAAATTTACAAAATTTACAAAATTTACAAAATTTACAAAATTTACAAAATTTACAAAATTTACAAAATTTACAAAATTTACAAAATTTACAAAATTTACAAAATTTACAAAATTTACAAAATTTACAAAATTTACAAAATTTACAAAATTTACAAAATTTACAAAATTTACAAAATTTACAATTTATAAAATTTACAAAATTTACAAAATTTACAAAATTTACAAAATTTACAAAATTTACAAAATTTACAAAATTTACAAAATTTACAAAATTTACAAAATTTACAAAATTTACAAAATTTACAAAATTTACAAAATTTACAAAATTTACAAAATTTACAAAATTTACAAAATTTACAAAATTTACAAAATTTACAAAATTTACAAAATTTACAAAATTTACAAAATTTACAAAATTTACAAAATTTACAAAATTTACAAAATTTACAAAATTTACAAAATTTACAAAATTTACAAAATTTACAAAATTTACAAAATTTACAAAATTTACAAAATTTACAAAATTTACAAAATTTACAAAATTTACAAAATTTACAAAATTTACAAAATTTACAAAATTTACAAAATTTACAAAATTTACAAAATTTACAAAATTTGTAAAATTTACAAAATTTACAAAATTTACAAAATTCACAAAATTTACAAAATTTAAAAAATTTTCAAAATTTACAAAATTTACAAAATTTACAAAATTCACAAAATTTACAAAATTTACAAAATTTAAAAAATTTACAAAATTTACAAAATTTACAAAATTTACAAAATTTACAAAATTTACAAAATTTACAAAATTTACAAAATTTACAAAATTTACAAAATTTACAAAATTTACAAAATTTACAAAATTTACAAAATTTACAAAATTTACAAAATTTACAAAATTTACAAAATTTACAAAATTTACAAAATTTACAAAATTTACAAAATTTACAAAATTTACAAAATTTACAAAATTTACAAAATTTACAAAATTTACAAAATTTACAAAATTTACAAAATTTACAAAATTTACAAAATTTACAAAATTTACAAAATTTACAAAATTTACAAAATTTACAAAATTTACAAAATTTACCAAATTTACAAAATTTACAAAATTTACAAAATTTACAAAATTTACAAAATTTACAAAATTTACAAAATTTACAAAATTTACAAAATTTACAAAATTTACAAAATTTACAAAATTTACAAACTTTACAAAATTTATAAAATTTTCGCAATTCACAAAATTCACAAAACTCTAAAAATTTACAAAATTTACATAATTTACAGAATTCACCAAATTTCCAAATTTACAAAAATAACATGCATTATTAAGTTTTATTGTCATTTAACAATTTTGATTGATTTTTTTTTCAGATGTAACCACGTGGAACAACGACCAAAACACCGGCTATCGATACAACCAGTAAGTGTTATATTTCATGCATCTGAGAGACTTTCTATAAATTCAACGTGGTAAATTTTTATTTTTTGATTTATTCTTTACCATGGCTTTCCATTCGACTTTGTCATACGCATGCTTTGTTCCTTTCAACCAACCAATTCATTTGGGCTTTGGATTCTGGCTCTTCCAGCTTAGATAATATAAAGGGACTGTAAGTACGGATTTTTGTTGGGCGATAAACATTCGAAACCCGTAAATTTTCTCATAAATAGACTTCGTATTGATTTTTTCCTCCTAAATTTTAGACACTATTCCCAACATGAGGCCTCCGTCCACGCAGCAAGAAAGGGTGCTGCCGAAAGATTGTCTCGCATCGGTGGATCAGCCCCTTTAACGGATCCCTGTGGAACACTTTGCTTCACTTCTACTGGGTGAGTGATTTTTGAAGAAAAAAAAAAGAGTAACGCCGAACTAAAACCTTTTAAAATTTTTAGATTGTCGGATGCCAACGATGCTGAAACTTTGGGACAAGGAATTGTTGGATTTACCAACACCGGTTCCGGCTCAAGCAGCAGCAGCAGTAACTCCAAGTATCAGGCAAGCTCCCGTCAGGAATCAGCCGTGCACGCAGTTCAGCCTATCGCAGGAGCTTCAAAATCGAGCTACGTTAGCTCATCTCATCGACAAAGCTCTTCCAGTGTGGCTTCCGGTGGACAACCGCTGAATTTGATTGTAGACTCTGAGGGCGTTAAAACTAGATCCAACTTTGGCACTGCTTCCGGTGCGACTGTTGTTCAGCCAGTTTACTCGGCTGCTTACCCAATTGGACAAGAATCGCAAAGCGGAAGCTACAGCAGCTCCGCCAACCGTAAACTAAGCACTGGAGCATATCACGTCCCAGTAGAAACAGGTAATGCATACAGTTCTAGATCTAGCTATGCTGCAGCCTCTGAAACAGCCTCAGTTCAGCAGCCGGTTATTCCTGTTCATTCCACTGCAAGTGATCATTCAGCTAAGTATGCAGCTGCAGGTCGACAAGACAGTTACCAGAGGTATGCTCCCTCGGGTACTTACGTAGTCTACAGTAAACCTGTTCAAGTTCCCATTTACACGAGTACCTTAGATACTTCGGCTCGTTTTTCTGACGCGGAAGGAAATGTCTATACTCCAGTCAAAGTCGTCTACCCTGCACGTACTTCATCTCATTCTAGCGCTGTCGAAGAACAACAGTACAGTTCCGTTGCTGGACATCAGCAGCCTGTTCAAGTTTTTTCGAACAAACAAGATCAAGCTGCCCAGTCGGCTTCCATCTATCGTGGGACTTATCGTCCTGTTTATCAACCCGCTTACGGTAGCCACGCTGCATCATCTGAGCGTACGGCAGAATCTCAAGTGCGATCTTCGGAAGTCAGCTCCGTGTCCAACCGAGTTGATGAACGCCAAGAAGATTATGCTCGTCGAGGCTCTGTCTACACTCCGATTCCTTTGAATCAAGGCTCTGGCACTGTTTCCAAATACTCCACTTTTGATCAGAGAAATACTCAAACAGCTGCTGGTGCCTACGCTCCAATTGCACCCATCGCCGGTAGCTCTTCTTCGGAGTCATCCTCTAAATACACCGCGCAACAGCAACATCAGCAGAGAGCTTCGTACACGCCGATAGCCGTTCAACCCGTTTCTAGTAGCTCCCAATACACTGCCCAAGAACAGAGTCGCCAACAAGCGTCTACTGCCAGCGGAGGATCTTACTACCCGATCAACCAAGGACGCTACTCATCGGCAGACTCACAGCATAGCGCCTACCGACACCAACAGGCCTCCAAAACGGGCAGCAGCTACCACCAGCAGCAATATCCGATAGTGAACGACGCCCTCGGAATGCGCTTCGGTGCCAGCGGAATGGAGTTCGGAGACAACAACGACCTCACCGGGCTGATGAGCGAATCCGAGCGGTTGGCTAAACTGCAGGCCAAGAACGCCTACAACGGAGCAGTTTCGGGGAGCTCGGCCATTGAAACGGAGAACCGTTTCGGAGCAGGAGCCGATGGAGATGGTGCCGGAGCAACAGGTGGATTCGGATCGGGAGCTTTCCAACGGACCAAGTCCTGGTCCAGCAGTTCCAAGTGGGCTTCCGGACAGAAGGTTCGTTAAATACTGTTCTCAACTGTGATAATTTTTGACAATAAAGATGTTTTTTTTCTTGTAGTTTGGTGAAGATGGCAACATCAAGTCGTACAGCTCGCTGTCGACGGCGGAAAGCGAACAGCATAATGTGAATGGAAAGAAAACTGGATACAAGGCCGCCACGACTACCCTGGAAGATGATGGCAAGGTTAGCACATACAGTTTGCATACGCCGTAAAGTGGTATACCAAAACAGTGTTAGGGACTATTTATAAGCTTGTTGACTGAAATATAATTTAAAATTGAAAGAGAATAATTCAGTTTTCATTTTGGAGATATTCCGTGGAAATCCATCAAGCATTATACAGACGAATTTGTCTGTTTGACACTCTTGAATTTGGAATGATATTCTACTGATTCTACGATATGCATTGAGGAAGAAAGAGGACTGTTGCATATACAATTTGGTTTTTGGACAGGAAGATCTACCGCAAAACTACCCAAATGGTAATAGAGTACACGGAACGCTTAACCTCTGAAAGGAGCAGTTGTTCAAGCCTTGTAATTTCTTTGTTTGAAATCGTTCATACCTTGAGGCTTTGAGGAGCCATATTCGTTTTGTATGTATGTTTACATACAATTGTTTACTTAGGTCTAGAGCATCATTTTTTGAAAAAAAAGCAGGAAATAGATAGGACAATATGAAAATAAAAAGAATTATAGTGGAAGATCAATAGCTACAGGGTGGTTTTCCTCGAGTTCGAAGGAAGTCTATTAAATTCTCTCTTGCGGCCAGGTGGACCTCACATGACCAAACGATATGCTCGATGTCGTGGTAATTTTGGCCACAGCCACACATCGTATAAATGTTGCTGCCAGCTACATTTATACGATAGAGTACCGCATTCAAGGAATAATGATTGAACATGAGACGGGAAAATACACGAATGAAATCACGGCTCAGGTCCAATCTATTGAAACAGGGCTCCCCACCAGTTATTGATAGGAGAAAATTAATTGTTTTTTTGGCATTTTCCTTTCATTTACTCAATATGGGCTCTCCAGGCACTCTTCGAATCCAACCAAACACCCCAAGATACTTGAAACACCTCGATTGACTGATCGTTGTGCCTAGGAGTTGAAGCTTAGGTTGAGCAGGTCTATGTTTCTTGAAGAGAACAACTTTCACTGTTTTATGAGGGGAATAATCAATTCCGGTTTTTTTTATTAGTTTAATACCCAGGTGGTAAATCCCTTTTACGGATTGCATTCCAAGGCACGGCAAGCGACCGAGTCCCCCCAGTATGCTACTCAGGGTCCATGGGTGCAATTGGTCGACTCTAGATGCTATGTACCTCTAAAGTCATAAAGTCCACCTGGCGCCTCTGGTCATAATTCCCATCCAGACCTGCATCAAAGGCTGTATCCGAGATAAGAGACCAAGTCCGAGCTTAAGCGCTCATCGGCTTACTCAATTTGAAGTCAAAACTCCAGCATAATACCCTGCCTCTTGTTACGATTCAAGACTAAGGACCCCTCCTCTGATGACTCGAGGTCCGGCCTTTACTCGTAACTCGAGGCTCGCTTGGTTTGCACGACTATCGTGCGCTGCGCCTGTGTTCGAGACCACTGCAAGAGACCAATGACCTCTCCTCTAACGACTCGAGATCTTGGCTCCGCTTGGTTTGGCTAGAGGCCCTCTCTTCTTTGCCCGTCCGTGTGCCGAATCGAGAGCTGTATTTCCTGGGCTCGCGTTTGTTACAGCACACTACCGGGGCTTTACGAAACTACTCGGATGCTTTCCGGCGAAGACGTCATCCTACACCGACTCGAGTGACTCACCCGCCGACGACATGAAGCCACTCTACCCGAGAGTACCCCGCAGCTTCCCTCGTAAGGAGCGCGTTCTACTGAGATACTCCGCGGCGTTGGAGATATCCTACACAACGTTCGAGACGTACCTAACAGCTCGGCACACGCAGAAGGTAGAGTCTTATCTTTGTATACTTTACTGCTAGGATCGGATGCACACTGCCCGAGTGCCTCCCGCCGACCGTGGTCCGGTCTTTCTCCTTCTTTTTGGCTGGCTACCCTCGGCTTTTTGCCCGCCTTTTGCCGATTCGAGAGCAGCTTATCCTAAACTTGCGCCTGTCACAGCACACGTACGGTCTTTAACGCTTGCGACTCAGATGAATCCCGACGGTGATGTTATCCTACCCGACTCGAGTTGCTCATCCGACGGCAACGTGAGACCACTCTACCCGAGAGTATTCCGCGACGTGAATACTCTTCCTCCTACGAGTTCGACTGCGGAGAAGGTCATGGCTTATCCCCGCAGCCTCCGTGGCAGAGGGCGTATCCTGCACACAGACGCGCGACGTACCAGGCAGCTCGGCATACGTAGAAGGTAGAGTCTTATCGTTGTATGCTCCCCGACGAAGCAGTCCGGTCGCGGACTGGTGCTGGTTCCAACTCCTCACACATCCTCCGCACGATGTTGTCGGCTGTCGTGTCTCGTCCGCAGGCGGCAAGCATGTTAGCGCGTCCCCCTTCGAACCTCGGACAGTTGAACACAACGTGCTTTGGTGTCTCTACTGTGTCACCGCAGGTTTGGCAGAATGGCGAGGCCACGTGTCTAAAATGATTGTGGTGGTGGTATTGCATGAAGCATCCGTGACCAGTCAAGAACTGTGTCATGCAGAAATTCACCTCTCCATGTCTCCGGTCCATCCAGGATCCGATGTTGGGGATCAAGCGATGGGTCCATCGGTCATGTTCCGAGCTATCCCACTGGTGCTGCCAGTTGGACATCGAGGCCTCTCTGGCATGTTTCCGCACATCGGGCATGTGCCTGTGCTCGTAGTAGAAGATATCTTCCTCTAGCAAGGCCGAGATGACCCCCGCCACAACATCAGCAACTACGGTATGCACTGATTACTTGCAGGTTCATCAGCTGCTACACACTACAGAGCTTTTGCAGGTTACATTGCGTGCTCAAATTTGCCTTCCAGGGGGCTCGACGTCAGGACAACCACGTCATAGGCGTATCCCACAAGTCTTACTACCGTGGGGAGACGCAGTCTCAGCAGTTCGTCGTTGACAATACCAGGCCAAGTATCGATCCTTGTGGAACCCCTGCCGAGACACTCACGGTTTCCAGTCCTTCGCTGGTCATATACTGTAGTTGGCGGTTACGAAAGTAACACTCCACCATCCTACAGATACATATATGCCGGAATCCTCATATGAATGAGCGACGACGCAATCGCTGCCCAACTGACGCTGTTGAAGGCGTTCTACACGTCAAGGGTGACCACTGCGCAAAAGCGGTCTACTCTCCTCGTCTTCAGTCTGGCTTCGTCTGCCCCTTCGATGACACGTCGAATGGCATCCACTGTACTGCGGCTTTTCCGAAAACCGAACTGTTTATCGGATGGGCCGTTCGCACTTTCGATGTAGAGCTGGATCCTGCTCTGTACCACCTTCTCTAACACCTTTCCAGCAGTATGCAGGAGACATGTCGGGCGATATGCTGATGGGTCACCTGGTGGCTTGCACGGTTTTGGTAGGAGCACCAATCGCTGCCGCTTCCACACGTCTGGGAAGATCCTATCATCCACGTACTGTTGCAGTGACGACCGTGTTAGAATCGTTTTGACCCTACTTCCCTGCGCTAGCTCAACAGGGAAACAAAATTGATCACCGGAGAAATATTTAACAAAACTTAGTAAAAGTATGATTTATGAGCGGACTTTACAACCTAACCAAATTTTACCACAAGAAACGGAAACTTTAGAAAATCTAGGGAATGCACATATATTTAAAAGACTCAACAATTCGGATGAAATTTTAGACCATACATTTATTTAAGTTTGTTTGGCTAATTCAGTTCTCGTTTATTGAACTTTTTGGTTTCCTTGGGCAAAAGCCAATAAGAATTAGGGGTATATTTTGAATTTACCCATGCAAAATATTTTAACAAAAAATTACAAAAGAAGGTTTTTCATGTTTGGTACTTGCGCATATATTCTTTGTATCTCGAGGATCTCGTTGCGGCCGTTTCTCGGTGGTCGACTCGTTGGGGGACTTCAGCTAGACGTCAACGGGATCAAAGGTGAAAGCAGGAACAGGGCAGATTCAGGAACCGGTCAGATCGCCCTTTGGGCAATCCGAGCAACTACTCGGCCTGTTGGGCGTAGGCCTATCGTTTCACAACGCGGTCCGGGGAGCTTGGTTTCGTGCACTGGTTACCACGCGAGTGTCTCACTTCAATCGAGGGGCTCTAGCTTTTCGGTCGGCACAAGAACTCAAGGGGGGGAATTCCCACCAGGCCTCACCACAGCACGAAGTGCCCCGAAAGGGGTTGTAACGGGTTGGGGCACTGGCACTTGCACGACCTTAGCACTCACGGGACACCGGTGTGTTCTCGAGAAGGCTGATGGTGATTCGCGGCACTGGGGGAAGACTATTGTCCCTTGGTTCACTTCACAGAAGCCACACTCGACCGACCAACCGGGAAATAACGGTGTGAAGTCTTCCAGTTGGCCGTTGTTTTTTCACGGGGATCTCTACTAGATCCTTACTAACGGGGAAGGGGGTCAGAGCCACCCAATTACGGTTTGAAACGATTGTCACGTTGGGTTTGTGACCGCGCAGTTGCTGCTCAACCTCGGACCGGAACTTCATCAAAAAGCCTCGCGTCTTGCGAGCTCCTCCTATTTATACCTTTCACAGAAAGGCATGCCTCTCATTTTAGCCCTGTTCCCATTTCCCGTCTGTGATGTTCTCGTCCCCTTCGATGACAGCAACATGACAGCAACATGACAGGAACAATACAGGAACTGACATATAGAGGGCTGGTGTCTTATTTTCTAACATCTCTTTTTATGGCGTGCATTCCATAACATAATATATTAAATAAACAAACAAACTAATACCTAACAAATAACTAACTAGATAAATAATGAACGCGAAAATAAATAAATAAGCAAATAAATAAATAAATAAATAAATAAATAAATAAATAAATAAATAAAACTAAACAAATAAATAAATAAACGAAAACTTTATCCCTAGGTGACACCAGCCGATTGCTATTAAAACTAGGACAAGACACCACACCAACATGTAGATATCTTATCCTAATTTTAGACATTTACGAACAATAATTTTTTTATTTACAACTAGCTGACCCGGTAAACTTCGTTTTACCTTCTAAAGTATAAATCGTAATAAATGTTTAATTTCATCTACACGTCCTTAACTGCATTGTGCTCGCCAATAGATTCTTATGGAAATCGTAACAAATAAAGTTTAATTTGTATTGGGACCCCCTATCATCAAAAGTGAGATCCTTGAAACTATTATACAAACCATCTCTGACCCAAAAAACCCTCGGATACCAAGTTTCACTTCATTCCGACCGACCATTCATACGTGATGTTATCACAAAGAAAACGCCTCCATTTTTATATATAAGAAGATGTGAAGAAGAGATAACTTTGTATGGGGACCCCCCTTTCATAAAAAGTGAGATTCTTGAAAGTATTATACAAACCATCTCTGACCCAAAAAACCCTCGGATACCAAATTTCACTTCATTCCGACCGACCATTCATACGTGATGTTATCACAAAGAAAACGCCTCCATTTTTAAATATAAGATGTGAAGAGATAATTTTGTATGGGGACCCCCCTTTCATAAAAAGTGAGATTCTTGAAAGTATTATACAAACCATCTCTGACCCAAAAAACCCTCGGATACCAAATTTCACTTCATTCCGACCGACCATTCATACGTGATGTTATCACAAAGAAAACGCCTCCATTTTTATATATAAGATGTGAAGAGATAATTTTGTATGGGGACCCCCCTTTCATAAAAAGTGAGATTCTTGAAAGTATTATACAAACCATCTCTGACCCAAAAAACCCTTGGATACCAAATTTCACTTCATTCCGACCGACCATTCATACGTGATGTTATCACAAAGAAAACGCCTCCATTTTTATATATAAGAAGATGTGAAGAGATAATTTTGTATGGCGACCCCCCTTTCATAAAAAGTGAGATTCTTGAAAGTATTATACAAACCATCTCTGACCCAAAAAACCCTCGGATACCAAATTTCACTTCATTCCGACCGACCATTCATACGTGATGTTATTACAAAGAAAACGCCTCCATATTTTATATATAAGATGTGAAGAGATAATTTTGTATGGGGACCCCCCTTTCATGAAAAGTGAGATTCTTGAAAGTATTATACAAACCATCTCTGACCCAAAAAACCCTCGGATACCAAATTTCACTTCATTCCGACCGACCATTCATACGTGATGTTATCACAAAGAAAACGCCTCCATTTTTATATATAAGATGTGAAGAGATAATTTTGTATGGGGACCCCCCTTTCATAAAAAGTGAGATTCTTGAAAGTATTATACAAACCATCTCTGACCCAAAAAACCCTCGGATACCAAATTTCACTTCATTCCGACCGACCATTCATACGTGATGTTATCACAAAGAAAACGCCTCCATTTTTATATATAAGAAGATGTGAAGAAGAGATAACTTTGTATGGGGACCCCCCTTTCATAAAAAGTGAGATTCTTGAAAGTATTATACAAACCATCTCTGACCCAAAAAACCCTCGGATACCAAATTTCACTTCATTCCGACCGACCATTCATACGTGATGTTATCACAAAGAAAACGCCTCCATTTTTATATATAAGATATTTACAGTTTTCATCCAAACTGGCCCAAAAATCACAATTTTCATTGTAACCATTAAATGAATGGTTACAATCTTCCCGGAGTCGGGGGTGAAAAAACCCGAGAACCAATGCATCGTGGTAGCTCCCTTAGCCTTAAAATCGCAACATATTCTAGAGTAATTGAGTCATAGCCAACCAGAGGAATCTTCCCATGTCGTCGATTCTAATGCCGGGTTACAACACACCATGTGTAATCGCGTAACATATCGCCGCTCCCTTAGCATTAGAATCGCAACATATTCTAGGGTAATTGGGTCATCATTGCAGAGGAATCTTCTCACGTAGACGATTTTAAGGTCGGGTCACTAAACACGGTTGCAAAGGTCCTGTCTCGAACGAGGGTTTTTTCCTTGGGTTCTCCGCTGATTAACTTCACAGAAATGTAACGGAATATCCTCATAGCCATTGTGAAGTAAGAGTGCAAGCACTTCACATACCGTGGCTCCCTTGGTCTTCAATTCGCAACATATTCTAGAGTAATTGAGTCATATCCAAGCAGAGGAATCTCCCCATGTCGTCGATTTTAATGCCGGGTCACTATGCACGGCAGGAATTTGCGCCTTACCTACCGCGGCTCCCTTGGCATTAGGATCGCTACATTAATTTGTTCATGCTTGCAGAGGAATCTTCTCACGTAGCCGATTTGAAGACGGGGTTACAAAGCACGGTAACAATGACCCAAGGTTTTTCCCGAAAGACGCCCATTTCTGTTCGTTCCTCAACGGAGTCATCCCGAACTGGTCGCCAAAACAAAGTCTTCCCTCCACCAAATCACGAGTCCATAATAGGAATTACTGATCACTGACTACAATTTTGCGTCATCTCAGAAAATGTTTCCCTCTTTCTCTCCTCTGATCCAAATCGTTTCTCAAAACCAAAAGTGTCCCCCCAATCATTCTGTGTGCGATCTCATCCAATAGGCTCTCAGAAAATTAAGAGATGATAAATTGCCAAGACACCTCTTATCAAATGTTTTTCAATACCAGATTTGCAGTGACGACGGATTTATTTCCGTATTTACCCAAAATTAGCCTAAAATAAATAACTAAACTACCTATTGCTACCTGAAACCACGCATTCTTTCTGCATTCATCCGACTAGTATTTTCTTTCGTTCCTTTAATCATTCATACTACCGTTCATGCTATCATTCAACCTTCAATCCCTATAACTAACATCCAACACTTAATTACATTATTACTAACAAAAAAACTTAAACTTATTCATCAGTTTCAGTTCGTACGCAACTGAAACGATTGATTTTATCATAAGAATTACCAACTCGAAACGTTATTTCATTTATCGCTCAATTTTGAGAGCAAAATAGCGAAATAACGCAGAATTGGGTTTAATTCTTTCATCGTGTGAAAACATCGCACAAACTGGCTGCTCTCAGGTCGCAGCGCAAACTGAACGAAACTCGCTTTCGTTGATGATGACAGCTGGTTATTGATGATGACGGATCGATGATGACGTGGCAAGCCAACGTCAGTCGTAGGTGGTTTGTTTCGGTTGGGTCAGCATGTGGTGGACGACGATTGGACCAGTTAGAGTAAGTTGAGAAATTTCATACAATTTTAGTGTTGTTTCCTGACAAGATATGATTTTAGGTGATGTGGAAGCCGACCTTAGTATACTCCTAGTCGATGACTTGTTGGTATCTCCGGAGGAAATGGAACATAGGTAGGAGATTCGATATTCTCGCTGTTCGAAAATCAACTTGTGTATTTTCAGGTTTCCTTAATTTGTTGCTTAACGTGATGGATCTCGGCTGAGGAAATTTTCTCCCGAAACTACGCGCTAAGAATGCACCAATTTAGGCCATGGAGGTATTCCAATGCAAGGATGCGTATTTTGAGCCTTTTTCGAAGCTGGATAATGCCTCCTGCGGTGCTCCTATGTAGGGAAGTGACTCGATGATACCACGATACCAAACCAAGAATCTTGGAGGTGATAAGCTGACGATTGAAGTTAGCTTACCCTTTAATGGAATATTGCGGGTGTACTACCATAGGGGCCCCAATAATTCCCCGTCTCCGGAGTGGAATGTTCCCTCCTTCGCCAGGCTGGATGCGTTCCTCGCAGTGCTGCTGTGTCTGGGAGAAAATCGACGATAAGGACAACAATCAATTCCTTTTTAAAGAAAGAAGCGGGTGGTTGAAGTTAGCTCGCCTCGTGACCGGTGTTCTACCTAGGTAAGACGTTTTTTTTTTCTATTCACGCTCGTTCATTGTTGTCCAGCGGCTATGCTGGCTTTATGTGGGCTGCAGGCCAAATTCCCAAGTCCTTGCCATTCAAATCCTCCAACTGGTAAGAGGATGTGCCGCGCACACTTTTGATTCGACAAGGAAGAAATTGCGAAGCTAATTTGGAGTTGTAACTTTCCCCCGCGTTGGAAAGTTTCATATTCCGACGATAGACTAATTCGCCTTTGGAAAAAGGTTTTGCGGGACGTAGGCGTAGATTGTAAGTTCGTTGCGAACTCGCGTATGCTTTTGCCAGGTTTATTTTCACCAGTTCGTAGATGCGTGAAAATAGTTCTTTTCGGCGCTCCTCGAACTGCTCGGACGATAGCATTTCATCGTGGCGAGCCAGCCGATAATCTATTCCTAGTTCTGCGTACTCATGCCCATGAATTATAAAGTAGGGTGTAAGTCCAGTAGGCGAGTGTATACTAGTATTCAAAATCATTTCTATTTCAGCTATTTTAGTGTCCCAGAGCCGCTGATCCTCTTTGACGTAGGTCCTGATAGCAGCGTTGATGTTTCGGTTCACTCTCTCTACGGGGTTCGCCTGTGAATGATATCGTGAATTCAACCAGTGTGTAATTTTGAATTTGTCTAACAAGGATTTGAATTCTTTTGACAGGAAACTGGAACCGTTATCGGTTATTATAATTTCAGGAACCGAATTCTTCAAAAACCATTGCTCTTTTAAAATTACACACATGGTTGAACTGGCGATTTTCTTTACAGGCTGAACCAAAACCCATTTCGAGAAGTAATCCGAAACCACCAACAAATGCTGATTACCTTTACGACTTCGAGGAAGGGGACCAATAAAATCGACCGAAATTATTTGCCAAGGTCGATCTGCTAGTCGCATTTTTCCCATTTCGGGTACTGTGGCGACGTGAGATGGTTTCACTTCCTTACAAGTCGTACATTGTCTAACCAATTTACGAATTTGAGCCGCCATTCGCGGCCAGTAGAAACGCTGCCTGATCCGTGCTAATGTTCGCTCGTATCCCGAATGAAACGACGAGTTGTGGGATTCTTCAATTATTTTTGGAATATCCTCCGAGCGTGGTATCAATTTCCATTCGAAGTTCGAATCGTGTGGAAAGTCAGGTACTGAGATGTACTTAAAGAGATTACCATTTTCGACTCTAAAATCGACAAATTCATCCGGTTTACTCACAACTTTACGCATCATGGAATCGTACCAAGTTGTAGGTGAGCCGTCAATTGCTGCAATGCTACGAGAAAGTGCATCAGGGACAATATTTTCCTTGCCTTTCCTGTGCACTATTCTCATATCATATTGCTGCAGAATGAGCGCCCACCGACTACAGCGAGATCCGACCTTCCACTTTGCGTTTAGTATGTGAGTAAGCGCGGATGAATCTGTAATTAGAGTGAAATGATAACCTTCAATGTAACCCCTAAACGCGTCTATTGTTAGCATAGCTGCTAATGCTTCCTTTTCGGCGGCATGGTAGTTTTTTTGTGGTGTGGTTAGTTTGTGGGAGTAGTATGCTATAACACACTCTCCGTTCTCCTGCTGCTGCGTTAACACTCCGGCTACTGCTACATCGCTGGCGTCGGTCTGGATAGTAAAAGGGCGGCTGAAATCTGGACTGGCCAGGATGGGTGAGGAAATCAAAAGCTCCTTAATCCGGACAAATGCACTTTCGGCGTCTTCATTCCAGCGAACCAGCTTCGATTTGGTTTGCAGGAGATCAGTCAGAGCTGCCGTGGTTCCGCTGAAGTCTGGAATGAACCGCCGGTAGTAATTGGCCATTCCAAGAAACCTTCTGAGCTTTGTTACCGTCGATGGCCGTTCGTAGTCTAAAATCGGTCGTACCTTCTCTGGATTCGCTCGTAAACCTTCCGTTCCTAAGAGGTAACCTAGAAAAGGAACCTCGGAGACCCCAAATCTAGATTTTTCCCGATTGATGCTTAGGTTGGCTTCGCGTAGACGACGAGAGATCTCCGTAAGAAGCTGTACATGATGCTCGAATGTTTCTGTAACCACGACGATGTCGTCGAGGTATACAAAAACATTCGGTTCCAGTATACCATGACCCAGCACGGAATCCATGATTTTGGCCAATGACGCAGGACTGTTGACCAACCCGAAACACATCCGGGTATACTGGAACAACCCTTTACCCTGCACGCTGAAAGCTGTGTACCTTCGGGACTCTTTTTCTAAGGGAACCTGTAAGAACGCTTCGGACAGGTCTATTGTAGACAAATATTTTGCCTTTGGTAACTGACTTAATATTCTTCCAGGGTGGGGTAGAGGGTAAGCATCACGGACAGTTCTTTCGTTGATCTTCCGTGCGTCTAAGCAAAGCCGAACCTTGTTGGGTTTAATGACCGGCACGCAATTCAACGACCAGTCGGACTCGCTACGCTCAATGATGCCAGCCTCGAGCAACCGTTCCAGCTCGACAGCTACCAACGCCTGGGTTTTCGGAGACATCACGTACGGGAATTGACGAACTGGTGGCTTGCCTCTGAATTCCTCCTTCAAGACGATCCGATGAGTGGCCATAGGAGTAATGGTGAGTTTGCCTTGACCAGCTGCTAAGAAACTCTTTTTAATTTCCTCCAATTCTCTTTCTTCTTCTAGCGACAAACATTCGGCAGACGAAGAAACCTTTTCCAAGAACGCTGTATTCACGGAATCTCCAGACAACATAGTGGGAACGATCTGAAATTTGGTCCAAAAGTCCATCCCACAAATGCAGTCGATGGACAAATTAGCCACCACCAGAGTGGTGATGACTTTGGTTCGTCCATCAAACCGGATTGGCAGAAAGGCCTGGCCTAAAATTTCTATCGAATCACCACTTGCTGAACGGAGATCCAGCGATTTGGTCAATGGATTCAATTTTTCGTGTCTCGACTTACGGAAAACATTCTGATTAATCAAAGTGTAATTACTGCCACTGTCTAAAAGGGCACAAACGGGAATATCGTGGATGCGAATATCTACGAATGGACGGTGATCATTGGGGAATGGATACGAAATGTGACAGATTTCAGTATCTGCGGAATAACAGTGGTTTGGGACCGTTTCCCAGAACCACGGAGGAGCTGACGAACCGTCAGAAGAAGAAGTTACGCCTGGCGTTCCTGCGAACCGCGGTTTTGGCTCGCAGTACCGTGGTTTTTTAAACAATACGGACACATAGCAGTCGGAAATCCACGAAGCCCGCATTTGAAGCAAACGATGATTGGTGATTGACGGCAAATTGCTGCATGATGTCCCTCCCGATTGCAGTTGTAGCAACGATTTGATGGCGGAGGCTTGTGGTTGTTTACCACCATCTCCAACGTGAGTTGAGGTTGTGCCTGACTACCAGATGGTTCCCCGACTGCTGTAGGCTTACTGGCTATTTGCCGTGACGGGCCAGGTAAATTTTGCGCGAACTGGTTCTGGTTCTTCGGAACAACATTCGCTTTAGGACCCGCTGAATTACCCCTTGGATGTTGCTGAACCGGCACGACGAAATCAGAGCTTGATGCCTGCTTCTTGGTTTTGGTCGACCTCGGCTGCTCCAGATCTTCGTCTTCGATCACGTGAACCACCTTATCAGAGCCGAACACCTTACTATACGCAGAAAAATTAAGCGCATCAAGCTTCTGACCCGCTGAGAGTAAGGATTCCAAGTTCAAGATGGGAATGAAAGCCATGAACTTCTTGTAGTCCATCCTCATGTTTTGCTGAAGAATTTGAATTTTTTCGAATTCTGGTATCGGTACGCTCATCGTGCGGATCAGCTTCTCTACCTCGCTGTAGAATTCGTGAAAGGACTCCTGCTGCCGTTGACGCCTTTGGTACACCTTCATTTTGATGAGAGCGTCCAAGTCTGGGTGCATGTACGTCCTGCGGAGCTCGAAAACTAGGTGCTGCCAACTGACGAGGCGGCCCAGGGATCGCTGTGTCATGTACCATTTAAGGGCAGATCCAGAAAACAAATGTACAGCTGATTCAAAAAGCTCCTGATCGGACACCCTTTCAGCCATGGACAGAGCATAAACGACTTCCAGGAATTCATTCAGTTTCAACCCTTGATCATCTCCGCTGTACTTTGCAATATTCCATTTGGATACTGGCAAAGTATGTCGGGAATGAAAAGGTGTCTGAAACTGATGCGAAAACCCAGGATTCCCGTAAGGTGATCCCCAATGTCCTTGAGGTTGACTGGATGGTCCCTGGTACTGGCCTGGAAACGCGTTATATTGGAGCTGATGCTGAGGAGGATTCGGATTTGGACAATTGTTTGACCAGGAATTTGGCTGTCCGACATTATGTGAGAAATTCACATTGGGAAGGGATTGATTCGGGTTGCTAGGATTTACCGGAATTTGATTGGTAGGAGTGGGATATGGGTTTTGAGGATTGATAGTGTGGTTCAGATGAAAATTTGAAATGGTGGGCTGGTTGGAAGGAATATTTGGAAGTTTATTTTCACTGTGGGTTTGAGAAATATTTGCTGTTAAATATGGATAAGGATTGGTAATTTGATGGTAAGATAAGTTTTGTTGAGGATAAGTAGGATTATGGGAAATTTGAGGGAAAGAATTGTTCTGAAAACTGGAGATAGCAGAAAAGTTTTCAGAGTGGTTTCTGAAATCTCTTTCCAGTGGGTTCGAAACATTGAACACTTCTTGTTCCGTTTGAGTCTCAACTTCTCTTCCTTCTTTTCGTTTTGCCAATTCTTCTTCCAGGCCAACTATCCTCGCCTGCAAGCTGTGGATCCAATCTAGGTCGTCCTGGCCCAGAACAGAGGGTGATGGAAGCTCGACCTCCGCGTTGGTGTTTGCCTCAGTGATAGCCTGCGATGGATTTTGGACCACGATTTCCTTTGTCGCGATACCCGATGGATCGTAGGCAGATTGCAAGAGTTGGACTAACTCAACCAACATATTTTGCATCTGCGTTAGGAGATTAGGTGAACCACGCGACGAACACAGAAGGGTAGCCACTCGTGTACCCACATGGGCTAGACGGGCTAAACAAATCCTTTTCTGTGATTCATCCGTGCTGCTAGATTTTAAAAGTGTTTTTAATTCATTAAATTTAATAAGGCAAAGTTCCCGCTCATTCTCGGGATCGGTTCTTAGGCTTAAGGCACTTAATTTTAAACCGGATTCTTTCTCCCTTTTTAAGGCATCTCGCAAACATTTCCTTTTCCGAGATAAATCCAAACCTGATAGTATCACGTCGCGACATTTGAGCTCTTGCTCAAGTTCATCTTCCTCCAATAACTCCACCCGCATGACTTGATACCATTTCACCAAGCGATCAATCGCTTGATTGAAACTCAAGTCCTCCATCATTGACTAACTCTAGCTTAAGAAATAATAAACTAACTAATCGGTTGATTTTGGATATGTGAGCTGAAAAAGAAATATGCAACTAATGTGGGTGACTTTGGGTTTCTTTAAACGCCAAGAGGTAAGCAATATCTGGTATGAACACAACT
The DNA here is from genome assembly GCF_029784155.1 of Uranotaenia lowii. Lineage (NCBI taxonomy): Eukaryota > Metazoa > Arthropoda > Insecta > Diptera > Culicidae > Uranotaenia > Uranotaenia lowii. The sequence continues at coordinate 61,923,354 of NC_073692.1, forward strand.
AAATGCAAGATTAGTCTTGGCAAATATGAACTTATAATTTTGCTGTTGGATAAGAAGGTACTTTAGAATGGTTAGTAACAATTTCAGATTGATCAACAATTCGGGAGAAGAGTATGGTTTGTATTATAGTTATAATCATTCGCTGCAATCAGTGAATTTTCATCCCCAAAATTTCCTCGTGAAATTGGCTTTGAAAAACTTGCTTCAACGACTACGCGATTTTAATGAGGTTAAATTTAACTGAATTTCTCCGGGAGACCAATTAGAAAAAGGGATTTACTTCTGGTCTTGGAAGTAGACCACTTTTTCTTACTATTTAAAAATAGAAAGGATTAAATTTGATCAAAATTTTTACGTTGGGCGCCAATTGTTAGAATCGTTTTGACCCTACTTCCCTGCGCTAGCTCAACAGGGAAACAAAATTGATCACCGGAGAAATATTTAACAAAACTTAGTAAAAGTATGATTTATGAGCGGACTTTACAACCTAACCAAATTTTACCACAAGAAACGGAAACTTTAGAAAATCTAGGGAATGCACATATATTTAAAAGACTCAACAATTCGGATGAAATTTTAGACCATACATTTATTTAAGTTTGTTTGGCTAATTCAGTTCTCGTTTATTGAACTTTTTGGTTTCCTTGGGCAAAAGCCAATAAGAATTAGGGGTATATTTTGAATTTACCCATGCAAAATATTTTAACAAAAAATTACAAAAGAAGGTTTTTCATGTTTGGTACTTGCGCATATATTCTTTGTATCTCGAGGATCTCGTTGCGGCCGTTTCTCGGTGGTCGACTCGTTGGGGGACTTCAGCTAGACGTCAACGGGATCAAAGGTGAAAGCAGGAACAGGGCAGATTCAGGAACCGGTCAGATCGCCCTTTGGGCAATCCGAGCAACTACTCGGCCTGTTGGGCGTAGGCCTATCGTTTCACAACGCGGTCCGGGGAGCTTGGTTTCGTGCACTGGTTACCACGCGAGTGTCTCACTTCAATCGAGGGGCTCTAGCTTTTCGGTCGGCACAAGAACTCAAGGGGGGGAATTCCCACCAGGCCTCACCACAGCACGAAGTGCCCCGAAAGGGGTTGTAACGGGTTGGGGCACTGGCACTTGCACGACCTTAGCACTCACGGGACACCGGTGTGTTCTCGAGAAGGCTGATGGTGATTCGCGGCACTGGGGGAAGACTATTGTCCCTTGGTTCACTTCACAGAAGCCACACTCGACCGACCAACCGGGAAATAACGGTGTGAAGTCTTCCAGTTGGCCGTTGTTTTTTCACGGGGATCTCTACTAGATCCTTACTAACGGGGAAGGGGGTCAGAGCCACCCAATTACGGTTTGAAACGATTGTCACGTTGGGTTTGTGACCGCGCAGTTGCTGCTCAACCTCGGACCGGAACTTCATCAAAAAGCCTCGCGTCTTGCGAGCTCCTCCTATTTATACCTTTCACAGAAAGGCATGCCTCTCATTTTAGCCCTGTTCCCATTTCCCGTCTGTGATGTTCTCGTCCCCTTCGATGACAGCAACATGACAGCAACATGACAGGAACAATACAGGAACTGACATATAGAGGGCTGGTGTCTTATTTTCTAACATCTCTTTTTATGGCGTGCATTCCATAACATAATATATTAAATAAACAAACAAACTAATACCTAACAAATAACTAACTAGATAAATAATGAACGCGAAAATAAATAAATAAGCAAATAAATAAATAAATAAATAAATAAATAAATAAATAAATAAATAAAACTAAACAAATAAATAAATAAACGAAAACTTTATCCCTAGGTGACACCAGCCGATTGCTATTAAAACTAGGACAAGACACCACACCAACATGTAGATATCTTATCCTAATTTTAGACATTTACGAACAATAATTTTTTTATTTACAATATTTACAGTTTTCATCCAAACTGGCCCAAAAATCACAATTTTCATTGTAACCATTAAATGAATGGTTACAACCGGAACATTTCAGGGTGTTCCATGAGCGCGGCCTTCACTGCTACATTAGGGATGGGGACCCAGAGCTTTGTTCAATTGAAGAGACTTAGCGATTTCACGCAGTTTTTCCAGTGAAATTTGCTTCTCTTCCCTCGTATCCCAGTCGTATGGGACCCTCGGCCATGTCACTTCCGAGTGCTGTGGGAACAGCTCGTTGACGATCGCTCGCAGTTTGTTTGGACGCGATTACTGAGGCGCACCTCCACTCCGCGTCTTGGCCATGACAATCCTGTAAGCGTCGCCCCAGAGGTTGTCATTGGCGTCCTTGCAGAGTTGCTTGAATCGTGCCTTTTTGCTCGTCTTGTATGCCCTGCAGAGGGCATACCTCGCAATTGGGTAGGGCACTCTTGCCGCAATTGGGTAGACGGGTTGCCGAGTGTCCGTCCGCTTGGCCCTCCTAGTCATCGCAGCGTCACATGCACGTGCGAGTACCCTCGTCAGGTTTTCCAAGTTCCGCTCCCAATTTTACACTTCGACAAAGAAGTCCGGTCGAATTGTGTTGTCTTCCAAAGGCGTGCTCCTGTGGTCGTACCTCTTCTACCTGCCCGCGTACTTTTGCCCACTCGATACCGAACCGCAAAGTCATCGCTATCTTGACGTGTCAAAGGTTCGTATCGATGCCTGTGGCTGCCCTTCTCAGGAACAGTTTATCAGACTGCCTAGACTTCTCAGGGGTTTGAATATCCTTTGTCCGCATCTTCATACTTCCCCTTTCGGAAGTTTGTATCTTGTAGTATCCAAGCTTTTTGTATCACCTTTCATTATATTTCCTTGACCTAGATTTGTCTTACCTAGCTCGTCAATATATTTTGACAGCTGCACACATGCAATGCAACAGGAGGCGAGAATAAAGGGCATTCTTGTTCAGACCAGTAGCGAGGACTAACGTGTTGTACTTTAGCTCACCAACCACTCTCAACCACACTAAATATCTGTGACCAATGATTTTAAGTATTGCCCCTTTCGGGTTATGTCCATTATGAAACGTTAACAATTTTCAGCATACCGTACCTCGTGCGACTTTGCACAATCTTTGAAAGAACTCCGACTAAGAAAATACAAATTTTCTTTTTACTAAACTCAAAGTTATTTCTTTCCCTCAAGAAGACTGTAGTTACTATCTTACATGTTTACATCTTCAAATTACTTCTGAAACTATCAGTCCTCAGTCATCTTTCTTATTTGCATGCGTCACCATGGTGTTCATAATCCTATTAATTACCAAGTGCCATTTCGACCGCAACACTCAGAATTTAGGCTTAGGTCCCAGAGTAACGTTTGTTTTGGTTAATCAAATATCGTCGTTAGCATGAACACATTTTATCAACAAGACATGCATTTTTGAATGAATCCAGATTCAGATTATAATCCTTAGTAACAACATGACATGCGTCAATGATTTATCATTGATTTTTAGCGCATGTGTCTCTTTGTTTATTTTAATATTATCCCTTTCGAGGGTGTGTACAGTCAACTCCATTGTATTGTTCTTCTCAGGGGTTCCATCTGTTTCATTATACTGATCCTCTCAGGGGCTCGCGCCTTCGGTCTACGGTACTGCACCTCGCCTTCTTATGCATTGTTCTGCTTCTCTCAGGGGTTTATACTTCTTCTACTTTTTTTTTGATTTCCTGTACTACTCACAGAAGTTTGCACCTTCTATTTCATGGTATCGTGACATCTCTCGAGTGTTTGTATCTCGCCATCTTATACCCTGTTTTGCCCCTCTCAGGGATTTCTACCTTGTTTTTTTTCTTATTCTTATACTGCTCCTCTTAGGGTTTTATATCACTCCTTCCTATCCCTATACTTTCCCTCTCAGGGTTTTGTTCTTTATATTTTTTCTGTACTGTCAATTTCGGTGGTTTGTAATTTCTTTTTAACGATATTGCCCCTCTCAGTGTTTTATACCTCGCATTCTTATTCCTGTACTGCCCCTCAGGGTTTTGTATCTCGTATTTTCATTACCTGTACTGCCATTTTCAGAAGTTTGTACCGTCTATTTCACGGTAATGCCCCTCTCGTGGGTTCTTACCTCGCCTTCTCATCTCCTTGTCTTTTTATTCCTGTACGGCCCTTTTTACGGGTCTGTACACTCTATTTATCTATACTGCCCCTCTCGAGGGCTTGAACCTCGTCTTCTTATTTATGTACTGCTTCTCTCTGGGGTTTGTACCTTGCCATTTTATTCCTGTACTGCCTCTCTCAGGGGTTTTAATATTCTGTTTCACGGTACTGCCCCTTTCAGGGGTTTGTACCCCGCCTCCTTATTCCCTATTATATCCGTCTCAGGGGTTTGTACCTTGCCTTTGTACCCAAAAAACTCTTTTGTTCCACAATCTCTCGTCAAATTCCTATTTTCCATTTTACTAACTACAGTTTTTTCATCATTTTCATTTGAATTTTCCCTTTTTTCCCCTGTTTGATGATACTCCATTTTTTTCAAATTCGCATTTTAAGTATTCCTGTTCTCTCCTCTTAGGGGTTTGTAACTTCTGTTTATGGTATTACCTCTCTCGGGGGTTTGCATCTCTTCTTTAAATTCCCTGTTCTGCCCCTCTCAGGGGTTTGTACTCTATTTCACAGTAGTGGCCGTCTCGGAGGTTTGAACCTTCTGTTTCATGATACTGCTCCTCTCAGGAGTTTGTACCTCTCCTTCTTATTCATGTACTGCCCCCCTCAGAGGTTTGTATCTCTTCTTTTAATTCCATGTACTGCCCCTCTCAGGGGTTTGTACTCTATTTTACAGTACTGCCCCTCTCGGGGGTTTGTACCTCGCCTTCTTATCCCCTGTACTGCCCCTCTCAGGGGTTTGTACCTCATCTTTTTTATTCGCTGTACTGCCCCTCTCAGGGGTTTCTTCCTATTTCACAGTATCGGCCCACTCAGGGGTTAGTACCTTCTGTTTCATGAAACTGCTCCTTTCAGAAGTTTGTACCTCCTCTTCTTATTCCTGTACTGCCTCTCTCAGGGGTTTGCATCTCTTCTTTTAATTCCCTGCACTGCCCCTCTTAGGGGTATGTACTCTATTTCACAGTACTGGCCCTCTCGGGGATTAGCACCTTCTGTTTCATGATACTGCTCCTCTCAGGAGTTTGTACCTCCCCTTCTTATTCCTGTACTGCCCCTCTAAGAGGTTTGTATCTCTTCCTTTAACTCCCTGTACTGCCCCTCTCAGGGGTTTGTACTCTATTTCACTGTACTGCCCCTCTCGGGGGTTTGTACCTCGCCTTCTTATCCCCTGTACTGCCCCTCTTTCAGGAGTTTGTACCTCCCCTTCCTATTCCTGTACTGCCCCTCTCAGGGGTTTATATCGCTTCCTTTAATTCCCTGTACTGCCCCATTCTTAAGAATTTAGTTTTTATCCCTTTTTATATGAATTCTTCCATTAATTTTGCCACATTTTTAATTCTTACTATTTTTTATCTTGGATACTACTCTTTTCTCAAAATTTAAATTTTTCTCTTCTCTCATCCTACATTGCCTTTCTCGTGTTCTTTTTAACGAAAGCATCATTTCTTCCTTTTGTTCAGAATTTTTTTTTTGTACATACATTGTTTTCAATTACCCAACGTAATTAACCTTTTGGAAAATATTTATCTGCATTTACCTTTTCGGCCTACCTTTGATAATTATTCATTTTTTTTCACCATTGGCTGTTATATATTTAAAAAAAATTCACTCCATTTTCTATTTTTCATTCTTGATATTCAACTCCTTTTACCCTATTTTTCCCTTTTTTGTTCTTGATATTCAACTCATGTTACAACTTATTTTTATTATTCCTTTATTCGTGGTCCATTCGTCTTTTTATATCTACCACTAAATATTTTTCATTGGTCATTTTCAATCGTTCTCCTTTTATCGATCCTTTTTAGATTTTCATCCTTTGTTTTCTAATGTATATTCTTCACTCTTGATACTAAACTTCTGATTTTGTTTTCTTTTTCAGTTTCTATTCTTTCCTTTCTACCTCAATTTTGTTTGTATATCCCATAATTTTTCACTTTCCTCTTGAATTCTATTTTAATTTTTTTTTTCAACTGAAAAAATATCTTTCTGAAACGAATTGTCATGAATATACCGAAGCTTCATTGACTTCTCCAAAAATCCTCGTCAACTGATGCTATCCGCCATTTCACCAGAAATGTACATTGATTTCTTCTTTATCACTTACCTATATTCTACTGCTTTTTAATAATTTCTTTATACTACACCGGTAGATTTTCCATTTGTTTCTTATCCAACTCTACCCTATCTTCCAATCAACACCATAACACTGTCTATCCCGTCTATTCCTTGCGAAACTAGTCTGTAAACTGACTCTTTTCTTCCCCGTTACTCTGACGCTCCTTTTTACTTTTCTTCTTCTTTGCTTAACCTTTATTCTCCGTTAAGCGATATTAACGGCTCGATCCGACAATCGCAGGGTTGATCCTAATGTACTTTTGACATGATGCGAAAGTGTTGCCGTAAATTCAATTTAAATCCATTTTACTTTATTTATACCCTTACGTTATTCCCTACATTTAGAAAGCCATCCAGCTTGAAATAGTCTTAAAATAACACGCTCAACTGGATGAGGATAAAAGAAAATCAAACAAGGTACATAGACGCGAATAAATAATTTATTTAATAATAATAATGAATCAAGTCGATTTTTTGCAATCACGTTTTAACAAATTTTCCTTTATAATCTAAAAAATCGCTGGAACGAAGGTTTCCCATCAGCTACGATGCTCGAAGGACCTACAGCAATAGCTCCGCAGCTGCTGTCACAAGATGATCCTTTAAGTTGCAAAAACAGGGGACTGTTTTCTTCTAGGAGCGGCAACGTTAGGTCTTCGTTAGCCTGTACACACTGGGCAAAAAGCTGATAGTTTCGAGCTGGTTGATCACAGAACTGCGATTTGACGGTTTCCACACATTGCCTGGTGTGATCGGATAAAATTGCTTCCTTGCCACACTGTGTAAATAACCGATCAAGGTTCAATCCACCGTCTTCGAAGAATCCGTTTCGAACGTAGTTTATCGATAGGACTAACTCGGCCTCGTGAACTCCCAGGATGTTACCCTTGCAGAACTGCTGCAATGTTTCGACCGAAGTATTTCGCACACTGATGGATTCCTTCGCTCGCTTGACCTGAATATCGATGTCGAAGGGAATGAACTGTTCTTCGTGGATCAAATTCCCATAATACCGGTAGTAGCACAAGAACGACTGATAAGCTCTACCATTCACATCATCGGCCGGTAAACTGTCTACGGTTTTCACTAAACATTCCTGGGTTCGTTTCTCGTAGCAACTGTCCTCTTCCGATGGTTTGAAGAAGTTCTTGAAGACGTAGTGTTTGATGGTGTTGTTTTTGTTCCAGGCGTTGATGTTCAGTAGAAGACATCGAACGAGATTCCTAACTCTATGCTCATCTGGATAACTATCTTGGACGTATTTCTGAACCTGTTCTTCCGGTATCAGCAGATAACTAGCACACTCTCCCTGAGCATCCAGGAACGTTTTGATGTTGGGGCGCTTCCAGTGAACTTCACAACTGCCTATGGAAACAGTGACAAACGTCACTAGGATTGTCAAGTAAATTTTCATTTCAACGCAGTTGGATGTTTGATTGCTGAACGCACTTTGCTGATTGCACCAGCAGAGGTTGGATTTTAAATACTTGGAGACGACAACGTGGATGCGACAACATGGATGCGTTACGTTCTCAGTCGAGTTTTGGAAAACAAAAACGGCTAGTTTATGTTTTCGTTGTAAAGCTTTTGCTTGTCATGTCCGTTGGGTCGAAATGAGAAGCAAGAAAGTTCCCAGTTTGAAGCCAGTTTTTTTTTGTTTTTTGATATCTTTTTTGAAAATCACGTTTCTCTGTTCTTATTTGGTAGTTGGCAGGGTTTCAATTTGATAAAGCATGTAATAAAAATGAATGAATGGAGCTTTTATCGTTATTTGGATATCGGAAAATAAAAAGACAGCTTTTTTCTATCACCTGGTGTATGAAATATTTAAAAAATTCTACAGAAAAAATTTATATTAATTTTTTTATGGAATTAAAACCATTTAACACTGGGAACCAATTTAGTAAAATATATCAGGAATTTTAGAAACTCTAAAATACAACTTCAACACTTCACTTTATTATATTGTTTTTTTTTTTGATGATGATGATTTTCTACAAAAAAGGAGATGAAAATTTGAAATCAAATGCCGAATTTTAACAAAAATGACAAAAATGACAAAAATGACAAAAATGACAAAAATGACAAAAATGACAAAAATGACAAAAATGACAAAAATGACAAAAATGACAAAAATGACAAAAATGACAAAAATGACAAAAATGACAAAAATGACAAAAATGACAAAAATGACAAAAATGACAAAAATGACAAAAATGACAAAAATGACAAAAATGACAAAAATGACAAAAATGACAAAAATGACAAAAATGACAAAAATGACAAAAATGACAAAAATGACAAAAATGACAAAAATGACAAAAATGACAAAAATGACAAAAATGACAAAAATGACAAAAATGACAAAAATGACAAAAATGACAAAAATGACAAAAATGACAAAAATGACAAAAATGACAAAAATGACAAAAATGACAAAAATGACAAAAATGACAAAAATGACAAAAATGACAAAAATGACAAAAATGACAAAACTGACAAAAATGACAAAAATGACAAAAATGACAAAAATGACAAAAAATGACAAAAATGACAAAAATGGCAAAAATGACAAAAATGACAAAAATAACAAAAATGACAAAAATGACAAAAATGTCAAAAATGACAAAAATGACAAAAATGACAAAAATGACAAAAATGACAAAAATGACAAAAATGACAAAAATGACAAAAATGACAAAAATGACAAAAATGACAAAAATGACAAAAATGACAAAAATGACAAAAATGACAAAAATGACAAAAATGACAAAAATGACAAAAATGACAAAAATGACAAAAATGACAAAAATGACAAAAATGACAAAAATGGCAAAAATGACAAAAATGACAAAAATGACAAAAATGACAAAAATGACAAAAATGACAAAAATGACAAAAATGACAAAAATGACAAAAATGACAAAAATGACAAAAATGACAAAAATGACAAAAATGACAAAAATGACAAAAATGACAAAAATGACAAAAATGACAAAAATGACAAAAATGACAAAAATGACAAAAATGACAAAAATGACAAAAATGACAAAAATGACAAAAATGACAAAAATGACAAAAATGACAAAAATGACAAAAATGACAAAAATGACAAAAATGACAAAAATGACAAAAATGACAAAAATGACAAAAATGACAAAAATGACAAAAATGACAAAAATGACAAAAATGACAAAAATGACAAAAATGACAAAAATGACAAAAATGACAAAAATGACAAAAATGACAAAAATGACAAAAATGACAAAAATGACAAAAATGACAAAAATGACAAAAATGACAAAAATGACAAAAATGACAAAAATGACAAAAATGACAAAAATGACAAAAATGACAAAAATGACAAAAATGACAAAAATGACAAAAATGACAAAAATGACAAAAATGACAAAAAATGACAAAAATGACAAAAAATGACAAAAATGACAAAAATGACAAAAATGACAAAAAATGACAAAAATGACAAAAATGACAAAAATGACAAAAATGACAAAAATGACAAAAATGACAAAAATGACAAAAATGACAAAAATGACAAAAATGACAAAAATGACAAAAATGACAAAAATGACAAAAATGACAAAAATGACAAAAATGACAAAAATGACAAAAATGACAAAAATGACAAAAATGACAAAAATGACAAAAATGACAAAAATGACAAAAATGACAAAAATGACAAAAATGACAAAAATGACAAAAATGACAAAAATGACAAAAATGACAAAAATGACAAAAATGACAAAAATGACAAAAATGACAAAAATGACAAAAATGACAAAAATGACAAAAATGACAAAAATGACAAAAATGACAAAAATGACAAAAATGACAAAAATGACAAAAATGACAAAAATGACAAAAATGACAAAAATGACAAAAATGACAAAAATGACAAAAATGACAAAAATGACAAAAATGACAAAAATGACAAAAATGACAAAAATGACAAAAATGACAAAAATGACAAAAATGACAAAAATGACAAAATGACAAAAATGACAAAAATGACAAAAATGACAAAAATGACAAAAATGACAAAAATGACAAAAATGGACAAAAATGACAAAAATGACAAAAATGACAAAAATGACAAAAATGACAAAAATGACAAAAATGACAAAAATGACAAAAATGACAAAAATGACAAAAATGACAAAAATGACAAAAATGACAAAAATGACAAAAATGACAAAAATGACAAAATGACAAAAATGACAAAAATGACAAAAATGACAAAAATGACAAAAATGACAAAAATGACAAAAATGACAAAAATGACAAAAATGACAAAAATGACAAAAATGACAAAAATGACAAAAATGACAAAAATGACAAAAATGACAAAAATGACAAAAATGACAAAAATGACAAAAATGACAAAAATGACAAAAATGACAAAATAACAAAAATGACAAAAATGACAAAAATGACAAAAATGACAAAAATGACAAAAAATGACAAAAATGACAAAAATGACAAAAATGACAAAAATGACAAAAATGACAAAAATGGCAAAAATGACAAAAATGACAAAAATGACAAAAATGACAAAAATGACAAAAATGACAAAAATGACAAAAATGACAAAAATGACAAAAATGACAAAAATGACAAAAATGACAAAAATGACCAAAATGACAAAAATGACAAAAATGACAAAAATGACAAAAATGACAAAAATGACAAAAATGACAAAAATGACAAAAATGACAAAAATGACAAAAATGACAAAAATGACAAAAATGACAAAAATGACAAAAATGACAAAAATGACAAAAATGACAAAAATGACAAAAATGACGAAAATGACAAAAATGACAAAAATGACAAAAATGACAAAAATGACAAAAATGACAAAAATGACAAAAATGACAAAAATGACAAAAATGACAAAAATGACAAAAATGACAAAAATGACAAAAATGACAAAAATGACAAAAATGACAAAAATGACAAAAATGACAAAAATGACAAAAATGACAAAAATGACAAAAATGACAAAAATGACAAAAATGCCATTTTTGTCATTTTTGTCATTTTTGTCATTTTGGGCATTTTTTGTCATTTTTGTCATTTTTGTCATTTTTCTCTTTTTTGTAATTTTTTTCATTCATGTCTTTTGTCATTTTTGTCATTTTAGTCATTTTTGTCATTTTTGTCATTTTTGTCATTTTTGTCATTTTTGTCATTTTTGTCATTTTTGTCATTTTGTCATTTTTGTCATTTTTGTCATTTTTGTCATTTTTGTCATTTTTGTCATTTTTGTCATTTTTGTCATTTTTGTCATTTTTGTCATTTTCGTCATTTTTGTCATTTTTGTCATTTTTGTCATTTTTGTCATTTTTGTCATTTTTGTCATTTTTGTCATTTTTGTCATTTTTGTCATTTTTGTCATTTTTGTCATTTTGTCATTTTTGTCATTTTTGTCATTTTTGTCATTTTTGTCATTTTTGTCATTTTGTCATTTTTGTCATTTTTGTCATTTTGGTCATTTTTGTCATTTTTGTCATTTTTGTCATTTTTGTCATTTTTGTCATTTTTGTCATTTTGTCATTTTTGTCATTTTTGTCATTTTTGTCATTTTTGTCATTTTTGTCATTTTTGTCATTTTTGTCATTTTTGTCATTTTTGTCATTTTTGTCATTTTTGTCATTTTTGTCATTTTTGTCATTTTTGTCATTTTTGTCATTTTTGTCATTTTGTCATTTTTGTCATTTTTGTCATTTTTGTCATTTTTGTCATTTTTGTCATTTTTGTCATTTTTTTGTCATTTTTGTCATTTTTGTCATTTTGTCATTTTTGTCATTTTTGTCATTTTTGTCATTTTTGTCATTTTTGTCATTTTTGTCATTTTTGTCATTTTTGTCATTTTTGTCATTTTTGTCATTTTGTCATTTTTGTCATTTTTGTCATTTTTGTCATTTTTGTCATTTTTGTCATTTTTGTCATTTTTGTCATTTTTGTCATTTTTGTCATTTTTGTCATTTTTGTCATTTTTTGTCATTTTTGTCATTTTTGTCATTTTTGTCATTTTTGTCATTTTTGTCATTTTTGTCATTTTTGTCATTTTTGTCATTTTTGTCATTTTTTTTGTCATTTTTGTCATTTTTGTCATTTTTGTCATTTTTGTCATTTTTGTCATTTTTGTCATTTTTGTCATTTTTGTCATTTTTGTCATTTTTGTCATTTTTGTCATTTTTGTCTTTTGTCATTTTTGTCATTTTTGTCATTTTTGTCATTTTTTGTCATTTTGTCATTTTTGTCATTTTTGTCATTTTTGTCATTTTTGTCATTTTTGTCATTTTTGTCATTTTTGTCATTTTTGTCATTTTTGTCATTTTTTGTCATTTTTGTCATTTTTGTCATTTTTGTCATTTTTGTCATTTTTGTCATTTTGTCATTTTTGTCATTTTTGTCATTTTTGTCATTTTTGTCATTTTTGTCATTTTTGTCATTTTTTGTCATTTTTGTCATTTTTGTCATTTTTGTCATTTTTGTCATTTTTGTCATTTTTGTCATTTGTCATTTTTGTCATTTTGTCATTTTTGTCATTTTTGTCATTTTTGTCATTTTTGTCATTTTGTCATTTTTTGTCATTTTTGTCATTTTTGTCATTTTTGTCATTTTGTCATTTTTGTCATTTTTGTCATTTTTGTCATTTTTGTCATTTTTGTCATTTTTGTCATTTTTGTCATTTTTGTCATTTTGTCATTTTTGTCATTTTTGTCATTTTTGTCATTTTTGTCATTTTTGTCATTTTTGTCATTTTTGTCATTTTTGTCATTTTTGTCATTTTTTGTCATTTTTGTCATTTTTGTCATTTTTGTCATTTTTGTCATTTTTGTCATTTTTGTCATTTTTGTCATTTTTGTCATTTTTGTCATTTTTGTCATTTTTGTCATTTTTGTCATTTTTGTCATTTTTGTCATTTTTGTCATTTTTGTCATTTTTGTCATTTTTGTCATTTTTGTCATTTTTGTCATTTTTGTCATTTTTGTCATTTTTGTCATTTTTGTCATTTTGTCATTTTTGTCATTTTTGTCATTTTTGTCATTTTTGTCATTTTTGTCATTTTTGTCATTTTTGTCATTTTTGTCATTTTTGTCATTTTGTCATTTTTGTCATTTTTGTCATTTTTGTCATTTTTGTCATTTTTGTCATTTTTGTCATTTTTGTCATTTTTGTCATTTTTGTCATTTTGTCATTTTTGTCATTTTTGTCATTTTTGTCATTTTTGTCATTTTTGTCATTTTTGTCATTTTTGTCATTTTTGTCATTTTTGTCATTTTTGTCATTTTTGTCATTTTTGTCATTTTTGTCATTTTTGTCATTTTTGTCATTTTTGTCATTTTTGTCATTTTTGTCATTTTTGTCATTTTTTGTCATTTTTGTCATTTTTGTCATTTTGTCATTTTTGTCATTTTTGTCATTTTTGTCATTTTTGTCATTTTTGTCATTTTTGTCATTTTTGTCATTTTTGTCATTTTTGTCATTTTTGTCATTTTTGTCATTTTGTCATTTTTGTCATTTTTGTCATTTTTGTCATTTTTGTCATTTTTGTCATTTTTGTCATTTTTGTCATTTTTGTCATTTTTGTCATTTTTGTCATTTTTGTCATTTTGTCATTTTTGTCATTTTTGTCATTTTTGTCATTTTTGTCATTTTTGTCATTTTTGTCATTTTTGTCATTTTTGTCATTTTTGTCATTTTTGTCATTTTTGTCATTTTTGTCATTTTTGTCATTTTTGTCATTTTTGTCATTTTTGTCATTTTTGTCATTTTTGTCATTTTTGTCATTTTTGTCATTTTTGTCATTTTTGTCATTTTTGTCATTTTTGTCATTTTGTCATTTTTGTCATTTTTGTCATTTTTGTCATTTTTGTCATTTTGTCATTTTTGTCATTTTTGTCATTTTTGTCATTTTTGTCATTTTGTCATTTTTGTCATTTTTGTCATTTTTGTCATTTTTGTCATTTTGTCATTTTTGTCATTTTTGTCATTTTTGTCATTTTTGTCATTTTTGTCATTTTTGTCATTTTTGTCATTTTTGTCATTTTTGTCATTTTTGTCATTTTTGTCATTTTTTGTCATTTTTGTCATTTTTGTCATTTTTGTCATTTTTGTCATTTTGTCATTTTGTCATTTTTGTCATTTTTGTCATTTTTGTCATTTTTGTCATTTTTGTCATTTTTGTCATTTTTGTCATTTTTGTCATTTTTGTCATTTTTGTCATTTTTGTCATTTTTGTCATTTTTGTCATTTTTGTCATTTTTGTCATTTTTGTCATTTTTGTCATTTTTGTCATTTTTGTCATTTTGTCATTTTTGTCATTTTTGTCATTTTTGTCATTTTTGTCATTTTTGTCATTTTTGTCATTTTTGTCATTTTTGTCATTTTTGTCATTTTTGTCATTTTTGTCATTTTTTGTCATTTTTGTCATTTTTGTCATTTTTGTCATTTTTGTCATTTTTGTCATTTTTGTCATTTTTGTCATTTTTGTCATTTTTGTCATTTTTGTCATTTTTGTCATTTTTGTCATTTTTGTCATTTTTGTCATTTTTGTCATTTTTGTCATTTTTGTCATTTTTGTCATTTTTGTCATTTTTGTCATTTTTGTCATTTTTGTCATTTTTGTCATTTTTGTCATTTTTTTTCATTTTTGTCATTTTTGTCATTTTTGTCATTTTTTGTCATTTTTGTCATTTTTGTCATTTTTGTCATTTTTGTCA